>NC_037673.1:25468046-25638738 GCF_003255815.1 Theropithecus gelada | reverse complement strand
AGACGGAGTCTCGCTCTGTCGCCCAGGCTGGAGTGCAGTGGCCGGATCTCAGCTCACTGCAAGCTCCGCCTCCCGGGTTCACGCCATTCTCCGGCCTCAGCCTCCCGAGTAGCTGGGACTACAGGCGCCCGCCACCTCGCCCGGCTAGTTTTTTGTATTTCTTAATAGAGACGGGGTTTCACCGTGTTAGCCAGGATGGTCTCGATCTCCTGACCTCGTGATCCGCCCGTCTCGGCCTCCCAAAGTGCTGGGATTACAGGCTTGAGCCACCGCGCCCGGCCATAAAAGTATGGTTTATTGAGTGAAAATAGACGTATGTTAGATTTCATGCCAACAATGACACCACCAAATTTATTGTTATATAGAAAGGGAATTAGGGATTCAAAAGGCAGAATGATTACACAGAAAATATTTTAAAAATATTTAAAAAATTATTTTAAAATAATTTTTTATTTTGAACAATTTTAAATGTAATGCAATTGCAAAGCTTGTATGTAGATTTCCTATATATCTCTCACCTAAGTTCCCCATTGTAGTATCTCACCTTTTCATGTTACATTTTTCTAAAAAACTGTTTCTTTTCCTACAATAACAAAACTGGTATATTATTATTAATTAAACTCTATGGTTCACTCAAATTTTACTAGTTCTACCACTAGTGTATTTTTTTTCTGTTCCAATGTCCCATCTAAAATACCAATTACTTCTAGTTGCAATGTATAATTAAGCTTTCCTTGCTTGTGATAATTGTCCCTACTTTTTTTTGGTAACCTTGACAGTTTTGAGGCGTAGTGATGAGATTTCATACATGTTCCTTGATTTGAGTCTGTCTGATGTTTTCCCTGTTCAGACTGGAGTTATAGTTCATGGGAATCGTGCTATAGATATACCATGTCCTTATTATCACAAAATGCTAGCGGGTAGATGCTATCACCTTGACTTCCACTAATGACGTTAACCCTGAAAGTCTGAATAAGGAAGTGTTTGCTAGATTTTCCCTTTTTTTTAACACTCTTTCTTTGGAATCAAGTCACTAAGTCCAGCCAGCACTCCAGGGAGGAAGGGGAATTAAGATCCACTTCTGTTAATGGAGATTATCTAATAAATGATTTGGAATTATTCATCAAGAATATTTATGTCTTCTCACTTACTTATCTGTTTAATAATTCATTTATATCATTATGGACTCATGCATATTTATCTATTAATATGGCTTATAACCTAATACTACATTACTTAGTTTTTTGGTTTTTTTTTTCTTTCTTTTATAGTTTGATCATTGGGTACTAAATTGAAAAACTTTCATTAGCCAAGAGAAGCCTAAAATATGTGGTGTCAGAATACTCATTGGTTGAAGCTAAAGGTGTATAAAACTTATCTTTTTGTCTTTGGAGTCTGTTACTTCTGGTACTACAAGATGCTCCAGATTCATGTTGCATTTTCCTTGCTTTAGCCCTAGAATTAGCCATGTCTCTAAGGTTTCCTGATTTTCTTTGAGAATGGTATTTAGAAACCAAGATATGGGCAAAAATTATGCTTTCTTTCTACTGGAATATTACTGATTCATCTCTCAACAGAGGGAGTCAGGAAATACATGTGTGCATACTACCAAAGTATTCAGATGTATCTATAATTATCTCCAGGTTTTTGTGGTTATGAAAAAACAAAGCTTTTTAAAATATACACATACAGGTTTTTAGTGAAAATAAATTTTTAGGAAACTTGACTTAATACCTAGGAGCATGATTATAGACTTTTGTGGTGAGATGCCAAACAGCCTTCCAAAGTGACTACAATTTTTTATGCCCACTAGTAATAAGTCATAGTTCTTGTTGTTTTCTATTCGTACCTGCATTTCACATTGTCAGTATATTTAAGATTTCATTTATTGTAATGGTGTGCAATAATATATCATTGTTGTTTATGTTTACATCCCCTTAAGGACAAATTATATTGAGAATTATTTTGTATTCGTATTTTTCATCCATCTACTATTTTTGCTGAAGTATCTTTACATATCATTTTTCCATTTTTGAACTGGACTTTTAAGTGTTCTTTATGTTTTCAGGAAACAAGTTCTTAATCAGAAACATTGTAATTATTTTTGTTCCATTAATGGTTTGTACAACACTTGTCTTAAGAAAACCTTTAATATGTGCAATTTCTCATTTTTAATGGGCTATACTTTTGATGTTATATCTAAAAACTTATCACCAAGTCCAAGACCAAAGACATTTCTTTGTCTTTTTTTCTATAAATTTTATCACTTTAAATTTTTATATTTAGATCTATGATCTATTAATAATTCATTTTTTGGATATAAGTTGTGAGGGCCATAAAGTTGGATGAGGGTGGGCACAGCTGGTAGCTTCCACATGGGTCTAACAGAATCTACCAACCATCTGAAAGAGGTCATTTTTAGCTTAGTGCCAAAAGTGGTTATAACTTTGTTCTACTAAGTGCATTACCAACATACAATTAATAATTGAACACTCAAGAAAACAAAGCACCACGAGTAAGAACAATAATAAAAGAATGTTTCTTGGGGTTAAATTTTTTAAACGCCAATTTGAAACCCTAGCCAAGGAACAGGATTTGCCAAAAACAAACAAACAAACAAACAAACAAGCAAACAAAACACAAAAAGATTATAATAAAATTTACAAAGAAAAATAAATAAAAATGAAATAGCTAATTTTTTTATTTTAAAACATGTTATGGATACATAGGTGTAAATATTTAGAGGATAAATGCAATATTTTGAAAGGGGCATAATATGCCTAATAATCACCTCAGGGTAAATGAGGTATCCATCACCTCAAGCATTCATCATTTTTTGTGTTACAAATATTCCAATTACGGTCTTTTAGTTATTTTTCAACGTACAATAAATTATTGACTGTATTCACCTTGTGGAGCTATCAAGTACTATGTCTAATTCATTCTAGTTAACTATATTTTTGTACCCATTAATCATTTCTACTTGCCCTCTACCCCACCACCCTTCTTGGCCTCTGGTAACCGTCAGTCAATTCTCTATCGCCATGAGTCCAATTGTTTAATTATTTAGCTCAGAAAAATGAATGAGAATGAGAAGTTTGTCTTTCTATGCCTGAATTACTTCACTGAATACAATGACCTCTAGTTCCATTCATATTGTTGCAAATGACAGGATCTCATTTTTTATGGCTGAATGGTATTCCATTGTGTATATGTACCTCATTATCTGTTCATTTGTTGATGGACACTTAGATTGACTCTAAATCTTGGTTATTGTGAATACAGCTGTAACAAACATGGGAGTGCAGGTATCCCCTTGGTATACAAATTTCCTTTCTGTTGAGTATACACCTAGCAGTGGAATTGCTGGATCACATGGTAGTCCTATTTCTAGGTTTGAGGAACCTCCAACTTGTTTTTGATATAGGAAGACAATATATATATTATGAATTCTGGAAAATATATATAATTATGAATTCTGGAAAATTCTGAGGCACTATCTTTCTACATATTGCCTATGATTTGGTTCTTGACTATGAATCTCCAATGTTTATACAGTTTTATACATTTGCTTTATCTTCTAGAACTCAACATTCCTCTAGAAGAGATAACCCATATATCCATATAGGGATGTAGTTTCATTCTACACTATACATATAAAATGTGTATATATACATAGTGTGTGTATATGTATATATATTATATATACTATATATACACTATATACATAGTGTATGTATATGCGTATATGTATATATAGTGGATATATGTATACTATATATAGTGTAGAATGAAACTATACCCCTATATGGATATATATATCCACATATATGATATATATATATATCAATATTTATATCCGTATATATGGATATATAGAGATATATGGGGGTTTGGATATATATCCAAACATTTTATATATATATACACACACACACGCACATATGTGTGTGTGTATATATCCATATGAGGTGTGGTTTTGCTATACTAATTTACATTCCCACCGACAGTGTATGAGGGTCCCTTTTTACTCCAAATCCTCACCAGCATTCATTAATGCCTATCTTCTGGATAAAACCCACTTTAACTGGGATGAGATGGTATCTCACTGCAGATTTGATTTGCATTTCTCTCATAATCAATGATTTGCTGCACCTTTTGACATACCTGTTTGCCATTTGTATGTCTTCTTTTAGGAAATGTCTATTCTCATTGTTTGTTCATTTTTAAACTGGATTATTACATTTTTTTTTCCTGTAGAGTTGTTTGAGCTCCTTATATATTCTGATTATTAATCCTTTAAAAGATGGATGGTTTGTAAATATTTTCTTCCAGTCTGTGGGTTTTCTCTTCTAGAGAAATGTTGAGTTCTAGAAGATAAAGCAAAATATATAAAAATTAGAGATTCAGTCAAGAACCAATATATAAATTGACAGTGCCTCAGAATTTTCCAGAATTCATAAAAGACATTAATTTGTAATTTCAAGAAGCCCAACAAATCTAAGGTAGTATAAATAGAAATGGAGTAATTCCTATACATATTATGATACAGTTTTAGTACACAATAGCTAGTTGCATAAGGAGTAGGTAAAATTGGGGAGAAAATATGAATTCATTTTTGTAATATAAAGAATAAACTGACTGTTGACTTTTCTGCAGCAACAATGGTAGGAAGGAATTATGATGATTGTATTTTTAATGTGTTGAAATAAAGCAATGACTTATGTAGAAATCTGTTTTTATGGATAGTTCTAAAAATAGTGAAAACCAAACAGTAACAGAAGGTGAAACTAATCAAGCGAAGATGCATTAGAAAAGTCAGAAAAAGGAAAACTGTGATAAAATAGTCTAATACACATAAATGTCATTTTAATAATAATAACATCAAGCTAAAATAAAACATTTTAGAATTGTAGTAATAAAACAGAGGTTAAAACCCACATTCTGCTGCCACCTGATAACCCCAGGTTATTTCTCTCATTATTTCATCACTATAAATTCTTCATGGCTGTCCTTTATTCTGTTATTTTCCTAACCATTGTTCTTTACTGTGAAAGGCACATTAATAGATAATCTATCCAAGATTATATCTTCACCTGCCTGGTACAGCAACACATTTGACCCTTGTCATCTAAAAAAATATGAATAATAAGACAATAGTCTGCAACTAATTTGAATTAAAATTATACACTTAAAATATCTAACACTGGATTAAAGTTCTGCATGTGTTCAAGTTTGGAAGGACAATATGATTCTATCAGATAATGTATCTCTGTGTACATCCAGTTTCACAAATTACTCTACATATCTTGTGCATGTTTTTCCTCTGTATTTACACTTGCTGCTGTTGTTACTTGGCTCAGTATCTCATCCTAATTCCCTGACACCAACTCCTAAACTGATCCATATCTTGGCAATTCCCTGTAACAATCTACTCACAGTACCCTCTACTGTTGAAAGATAAAGTAATTATTTTTTACATCCTGAATAACAGCAGCAAATGACCTTTCAGTTTTACTAAAACAGTGACTGGTGATGACTGTTAAGTTTTTAGTCAAGACTAAAGCAAACCACCCTGATTCACATTGCAACACGGTAAATATATTTTTGAAAACTTCAGGATGTTTCCATCTCCCACCTCTTCCAGAGATACTTCAGCTTCATTGCTAGACTGACAGCTTAGTTAATTTCATCAAATCAGTCAAAGAATAGTGACATGGACATGATTGTTTAATACGTTACCTGAATCTAAGGAGTCCAGGAGTCCACAACAGGAAATGTATTTCAAGGCTTCTTCCAGCTGTCTCACCTCACCCAAATGTTAAACCTTTCCACTCAATTCTGTGTGCCTGGGAGCGGTTGCCCTTTTAAATCTGGAGGGGACTTGCGTGGCATAAAATAAATTAGATTATTGGTTTGGTTTATTTGGCCTCTTTTTTCCTCTTGTCTGTATTCTGTTTAAGTTGTTTCCTATTGTATGCCCTTTTCCTTCCTAACCAAAGGGCTGACCCCAGGAGGAAGAATAGAGCAGGATTTGTGAAGTTAATTAGAGAGGGTAGGTTCGTGGAAAACTGGCTACCAGCATCACAGTAACTTTCAAAGATCTTTGCACTTACCAAGCATTTACCAAATACTTTCATCATGCGTGGAGCTCTCTGCTAAGTTCACTCTACTTTATTTCTTGAGAATACGTCCAACAACTTAAAGTGCTTACATAAGTGTGTCATTTAATCTTACTGAACTTTATTCACATATCCTGGAAAACTATGTAATACCATTTAAGCACTGATATTTGATATTTAATTAAGAGCTAATATCTTTCTTGCTTTTGTATAAGAGTTATATAAATATGTATATATACATATATCTCCTGTAAGATATATATATAATCTCCCATAAGATATATGTAAATAAAATACATATTTCTTATAAAAATATATAGATATGTATGTGTGTATATACATTATATATAAAATAAAAATGATTATTTTAAAGTCTATCCTATTCTTATTTTTGAAAAATAAACTTTATATCAATAATATTTATAATGGCAAACAGGAGAGCAAACAGAAAAGAACATCATACTTGTATCCAAAATTAATTTTAATGGAACAAGGAGATTCTATATACAAACACCTAAGCATAATTATTTTGTAAGCATATATAAACACACCTCCATGCTTACACAGATGTGTGCATACAAAACACAAAATCTATATATACATACACATACCTAATAAACATGCACCCATATATACTTAGAGAATACATGCACATATACATACATATTTACTCACTATGATCACGTCTTAATTTATTGACCTTTTTCCTAATTTACAAAGCAAGGTTATCTGAAATTATTAATTTGAAAATGTATTCAGGTTCAGGAATAACAAATTTTGTATTTTTTTTCCTATTTCTACGTAAACAAAAGAAAATGCAATTATGTTTGGAAAGTGATTTTTTTACTTTCTATGATAATAATCGGGCTTAAATAATCTAAGAAAAATAAATATTTTAAAACTGAAAGAAAGGAAAGTACATTTTATGTATTAGAACACTTAAAAATAGTATCAGGCTCTAAGACATGCTGCTAGATTTTAGATTTATAATAACCTTTTTTTTTTCCTTCAGAAAACAATTTGTAAGAGGTCACAGTAAGTTGTGAATTTGTCTGGGTTTGTCTGATTGTTGTGTATATGCATGTGTGGGCACATAAACATGGGACACCTACAAAGCACTGAAGTACTATAATGAATGTACACAGTGTGTGCCCTGCTTTTTACATGTGATTTTGGCCAAGTTTTATAAAACAATTGTTCAATTTTCTTGTATGTATTTATCTCATGATTTAGGAAAAGGGGTTGTTATGGCTGAATTGCATCCCCTCAGAAATTACATGTTGAAGACCGAATACCCAGCTCATCAGAATGTGACTGTATTTGGAGATAAGATCTTTAAAGAGGTCATTACATTAATATGAGGTTATGAGAGTGGGATCTAATTCGATATGATTTGTGTCCTTATGAGGAGAAGAGATTATGATGCAGACATATGCAGAAGCAAGACCTTGTAAAGACACAGTGAGAAGGCCATCTGTAAGAGCAGAAGACAGTCCCCAGAAGAAACAAATGCAACATTATCTTGAATTTTTAGCACCCAGAATTGTGAGAAAATAAATTTCTGTTGCTTAAGGCATCTAGTCTGTGCTACCTTGTCATGGCAGACCTGACTTGCTAATACAGGAGTAAGAGATATGTATCTATATTAGCTTTTCCCTCCTCAGGCCTTTATTTATAAATCAAAATATTAATTAGTAGCCATTTCCTAATGTCCTTGGTTAAGGTAAACATGCACACTCACTTATATAGAAGAATAAAACGTTTAAATATTACTGTTTGATGTAAGATTTAGGAGAAATGTTGGCTTTGTTTCAGACTTTCTAAAAATAATGATTTTTATGCCCATCATATTCTTGTTTTTGAAACAAAAGTTTATGTCAATATTATTTGTAGTGGTAAATAGGAGAATGAAGAGAAAAGAACATTTTATTGTATCCAAAATTAATTTTAATGGAACAATAAAATTGCATATACGAATACTTAAGCATAATAATTTTGTAAGCATTTTTTCTGTTTCTTCAATAGATTCCATTGGGATTAACTCCAGGAGTATCATAAAATTGGCTCATTAGTTGCTGTTTTACTTTGTCTTATGCTATTTTTATCTTTTCCTTTTTTTCTCCCAGTTTACCCAAAGCAACTAAGAAAAGAACCGTAGTCTATAATTAAAATTTAGCATTATTAGTTTATGTTTCAATAAGTATATTAATAATTCTGAAGGATTACAATATTAATAAAAATACAAGCCCCTTACCAAGTTGAGAAGTGAAAATTCACTTGGCAGCAATGGGTTTTGATTTCCAAAGAGGTTCAATGATGATGTGCCCATTTTTAAGCAATATTATAAAACTTGTACTTTTATATATTGTCTTTAAATGTATAACCACATCTCTTATATAGATTTAAAATATATAAATAATATTAATAATCTGTTGAAAATCTAGATTACTTGTGGGAATTTTATTATAGCTGTTACCAATTTTCCAAAAGACACACCAATTTTGAAACTAGATTTAAAGTTTCTTATTCAAATAACTAATTAAATATTTCCATAGTTAATTTTCCCTAAACACATAAACAATTTTTTGTCACTTACTGTATAGTGTCTTTAATCTGATTGCATATGTACAATAGCTATGTCTTCAAGTTTGATGGGAAAAAAAATAAGGTTGCTCAACTCAAATGCCTACAATAAAAGAATGTATTTATTTAAGCAGAATAGTCAGTAGACATAAGAGAACGTTGGGGATTTTGGCAAACTGGAAATCGATCACTATATCTAAAGAGATTTAGAAATACTATTTGTTTGACACATCTGGTCAGAATAAAAGATGCCTGCAGTATAAATAGGTCTCATTGGCAATACATTCATAGTGCTTGCATAAATAAATATTTGTGATCCTCTATATTTTCAATATGCACAGCAATAAAATGTGAACTTGAAATGTATTATTATTGATTTTGTTTTCAATATGATTCTGTCTAAAAATGAATTAATATGAAGAATCCAATAATGATGCCTATATATCAGTAAATGATGAAATTAAATTGGAAATATATGCTACTCTGTGGACGGTAAAATATGAGACACAAAAAATGGAATAATTAATAACGAATCCAAGTAGTAGACATGGTTAAGCTTGACAACATTTTTTATTGATACATAATGTTTGTACATATGTATAGGGTACATGTGATATTTGGTTATGTGCATAGAATGTGCAATGACCAAGTCAGGGTATTTAAGGTATTCATCATCTCCAGTATTTGTCATTTCTATGTGTTGATATCATTTCAAATCCTCTCACCTAGCTATTTTCAAATACTCAATATCTTGTTGTTAATTATAGTCACACTACTCTGTTATCCAACCTCAGAATTTAATTTTTCTATCTAACTGTAGGCTTGTATCCATTAATCAACCTCTTTTCACATCACCCTCCCCTATACACATGCCTTTAATAGCCTCTAGTATCTATCATTACAATATCTGCCTCCATGAAATCAACTTTTATTTCCCACATATAAGCGAGAACATATGATATTTATGTTTGTATGTCTGGGTTATTTCACTTGCAAACAGGGTGTTCCCGATAAGTCCTGCTCTCGCAAACAAAGCAGGGAGTTCCCGATAAGTCCTGCTCTTGCAAACGAAGCAGGGCGTTCCTTCCCTGTTTACAGGGAGGACAAAGGAGCCAGCTGCTAACAGCAGACCCTGGGGGCTTGTTTATGTGTAAACATCTTGAAAATCCAGAAAGTCAGGGAAAGGTCAGAGAAACAACAGTGTGTCTTGTGACTTGGCAACATTCCACAAACGACTGTATAAAATAAAGCAGAGCGCATCATTCGAGGTGGCTGCTATGTTTGTCTTGTGTTGTCTTGTGTTGTCTTGTGTATTCATTCCTTTGTTTAGGACCCCAACAGTGAATAGTGCTACAGTAAACAGGAAGGTGCAGGTATCTCTTTGGTGTACATATTTCCTTTACTTTGGATAAACGTGCAGTAGTGTGACTGGTGAATCCCATGGTAGCTCTATTTTCAGTTTCCTGAGAAATTTTCATACTGTTTTTCATAGTACGAGTACTAATTTAAATTACTACAATGTATGAGTTCCCTTTTCTCCACATCCTCACCAGCATTTATTGTTTGTTTGTTTGTTTGTTTGTTTGTTTTTGAGAGGGAGCCTTGCTCTGTCACCCAGGCTAGAGTGCAGTGGCGCCATCTTGGTCCATGGCAACCTCTGCATCTCAGGTTCAAGTGATTCTCCTGCCTCAGCCTCCTGAATAGCTGGGATTATAGGCACCCAACACCATGCCCAGCTAATTTTTGTATTTTTGTATTTTTAGTGGAGATGGAGTTTCACCATGTTGGCCAGACTGGTCTTGAACTCCTGACCTCAGGTAATCCACCCACTTCGGCCTCTCACAGTGCTGGAATTACACGTGTGAGCCACTGCATCAGGCCAGTCTTTTGTCTTTTTAATAACAGTCATTCTAACTGGAGAAAGATAATATCTCATGTGGTTTTAATTGGCATTTCCATGATAATTAGTAATGTTGAGAATCTTTCATATACCTGTTAGCCATTTGCATGTCTTCTTTTGAGGAATGTCTATCCATAGTCTTTGTTCATTTCTTCAGGGAATTACTTACTTGTTTGTTTTACTTGACCTGTTTGAGTTGCTTATATATTGTGCATATTCATCCCCTGCCTAATGGATAATTTGCAAAAATTTTCTTCCATTTTGCAAGTTGTCTGTTTTTTTGTTGTTGTTGATTGTTTCCATTGTTTCCTTCACTCTGCAGTTGCTTTTTAGTTTAATATGGTTCCATTTGTCTATTTTTGTTGCTAATACTTTTGACGTCTTTGCCTAGCCCAATGTTCTGAAGAATTTTTGCCTATGTTTTCTACTAGTAGTTTTATAGTCTGAGATCTTAAAATTTAGTCTTTAATCCATTTGGGGTTGATTTTGTATGTGGTAAGAGATCAATGATCTAGTTTCTTTCTTCTGCATATGAATATTCCGTTTTCCCAGGGCAACTTATTAAAGAGGATATCCTTTTCCCAATGTATGTTCTAGGTGCTTCTTTTGAAAATCAGCTGGCTGTAAATATGTGAATTTATTTCTAGGTTCTCTAGCCTGTTGCTTTGGTCTATGTGTCTGTTTTTATGCTGGAATTTTATACATTTCTTTTTCAATGAACTTGGTCGCTGGAGAATAATTGTGTTCATTTGGAGAGGGTCACATTTCCTTGTTTTTTAACATGTTTCTTATGTTCTCACATTGATATCTGTGCATATGGTGTAACAGTTGTTTCTTCTGATTTTTGAGACTTGTTCTTATAGCGGAGGACTTTTCCTTGAAGATGTATCCATGGTGCTGGTTGGGTAGGTCACTTTGGCTTTGATTCTGGTTGAGTATATTAGTGCAGTCTATTTATTTATTCATTTATTTTTTTTGGCTGTAAACAAAGTCAATCGTGTCCGTGATTTCTTCAGTGTCTTAGTGTGTGATTGTTAGTGGAGGTTGTGGTGAAGTTTGGCTGGGAAGGGAGCTCCATATGCGCCAGTCCTTGGGCTCCGGTAGTGGCAGTGGCTGAGCATGTCTGTCTTTGTTTCTTTGGGTGGCATATGCTGACACAAATGTTCAGACAGGCTGATTATTGAGCCTTCAGGTAGCTTGCTTAGGTGCTGGTAGTGGCAGTGGTGGGTAAGGAGGGTGGGTGGACTCCCAAGCCCCTGGCAGCTGGTATGTATGGGCGATGGCAACAGTAGTGGTAGGGCAACCTTTGGCTCCTAAGAGTTTTGTGCTGGTGTTGGTGGTGGTTGTGATGGGCCAGGTGGACTAGTCGCCAAGACTGCAGGTAGTGTGTGTAGGTAGAGGCCAGCTGTGCTGGTAGTGGCAGACGAGGTGGGCCCATTCTTAGGCCCCCAGGAGGTGTTCCTAGATGCCAACAGTGGTGAACAGGGCAAAGCAATTCCATGGCCATTGGATTGTGCTCTCCTGAGCTGGTGGAACATTGCAGGACAGGGCAAGATGTCCTCAGGCCCCTGGGTTGTGTGTATGGGCACTGGCCGTGTGGGCAGAGGCAGGGAGTTGCTCAAAGTCCCATGCAATGCTCCGTTGGAAACAGCAGTGGCAGTGGCAGGTGGGAGCAGCCTGCATCAGAGGGTGTGCAAATGCACTGTGGTCTTGTTGCTGAGAACAGTGGGTCACTGCTAATGGCTTGTGCTTTGGGGCCTGGTCGTAGAGCCAACAGTGGCAGCAGC
Source organism: Theropithecus gelada (assembly GCF_003255815.1). Lineage (NCBI taxonomy): Eukaryota > Metazoa > Chordata > Mammalia > Primates > Cercopithecidae > Theropithecus > Theropithecus gelada. The sequence goes on along the minus strand of NC_037673.1, from coordinate 25,626,346 downwards.
TGTGCATAAGAGATAGTGGGACTCCAGGGATGTGCAGATGCACGAGCTGTGGGGCTCCAGGGCAGGATGCAGCCTGGTCCCTATCAGGCTGGGCCCTCAAAATGGTACCATGCTGCAGCTCCCTAGGTTTTCGGAGAGTGTGAGACCCAGAGTGATCTCCCTCTTCGGAATAATGCTTTTGTGTTGTCTCCAGGCAGTTCCCTAGTTAGTGTTAGGGCCGAAGAGAGTCCAGAGACTTTCCCATGGCTAATACTGCAGGAGTCTGTGGTGGGGATGGGGACTGACCACTCAGGATCTCTCACTTACCGGTTTTACACATTGGAGAACTACTCGTGCTCCCAGCCAACCAGGACAAACAGGCTGTCTTGCTTATCACCCCTTCCTTGGCCTAGGTGTTTCCTGTCATTCCTCTCTTGAATTACGTTGTTATCCCTAGGATTCGTTACAGTAAGCCTGATTATCTACTCACTATTTTGGTTCTTCTTTGTGGAGGATATGAATGCCAGATACCCAGAGTCAGTCATATTAAGTTTGACAACTTTTTTAGCCCATAGAACACCTGCCAGCTCTCCATATTACATAGAAGTGCTTATTTTAATCACAAAACTAGATTTAGAATGTAAACCATTATCTTATTAACTATGTGTAATTTGTCTTAACTCATCATTCTTCCCTCTGTATAGTAACACAAGGCAGTGGTAGCAAATCTTTGGCCTTCTGAGTCCATGTTTATGTGCCTTATCACTAAAAGGAACAATAGGCACTTCCTTTTCTGGTTCACTAATTTCAGGGTGCATTTTTAATTCCATTCTTTTTTTGATATTATGATGGGAGGGAACTGGTTGTCTGCCTACAGACATATTGACATTTAACATTATGAAAAAATGCAAATAACAATGTGTTTCTGGACTGTAACTGAGAAGATCTCAAAAAAGCTTGACCTTTCAGGGTTTTATGTAAATAAACACCATGAAATTTTATTCTAAAGTAATCATACACAAGAAAAACTCAATGCACATAACAGAAATGTTAATAAATCTCATATTTTTTTAACCAAATAAATGTATAATGTATTAGTTGAACTTACTCCCCACCCCACCCTTTCACCTTAAAGGTCAGAGCTGATCCAGCTAAATAGTTTAACTTTTATGGACATACAATGACAAAATAATAATGATAGGAAGACAGAATAAAAGCAAGCATACTTACAAAGTGATCTAGCGGATGAGATGATTCTTTGACTAGCCTTAATGTCATTCTCAAACTTGTATATATGGAAAGCAAAAAAAAATTAGTGAATAAACTATGACTACTTAGAAATAATTTCAAGGATGCTATCCACAAAATGTAAACTGGTGAAATGTTCTGAGTAAGATGTAGCGTAATTAGGTCATTCATTCCTTGTATATGTCACTGTCTTACTTGGTTCTATTGTTGAGCTAAATTCCAAAGGAGTGAAAAATTCTACAGGAAGCGTAATGCACCACACGTAGTGTACATGGAAGAATCGTATATAACTAGAGTTCCTTTCTTCTAGATTTAGCCAAATACATTATTCTAGTTTCTCACAGTCACTTATTCTTCACTTGGATCATGGAAAATTGGCATTTCTTACATGAATATAATAATAGGACTAATGAGATATACAACCAAATTATATCAATGATGGCTTTAAATTTCAAGGTCATCAATGATGGTCTTAAATATTTAAATATGATCATGCTTAGTTCACAATACAAATCAGTGACATAGTTATCTATGCCTTTTTTCTTTTCTTTTTTTTTTTCTTTTGCAAGAGGTGAAAATGAGGCTTAGAGACATTTAGAAGGACACGTAATGCCACAGAGCCCATGAAGCTTCAAGCTGAGATTCATTCACTTCAAATCTACCTACTTTCTAGCACCAGGCAAACTGCCATTTGGTATTCATCATACCTCCCTCGTATGTTCTCTGTTACTTCTCTGGCCCATTCATTTTGATTTCCTTACCGATTCTTCTTATTTTTTCTTCCTTTAAATAGCGTTGCATCCATGCATTTTCCTAGGCCCTCACTTTGTTTTCCTGACAATCCAACAACAGTTTCGGGTATGACTTTAGTTACTATTTTGAGTAGAGATACTTTCAATTTAAATTTTAATCTCTCGGTCAGGCACGGTGGCTCATGCCTGTAATCTCAGCATTTTGGGAGGCCGAGACCGGCAGATCACGAGGTCAGGAGATCGAGACCATCCTGGCTAACACGGTGAAACCCCGTCTCTACTAAAAATACAAAAAATTAGCCGGGCATGGTGGCAAGCGCCTGTAGTCCCAGCTATTCGGGAGGCTGAAGCAGGGAGGCGGAGCTTGCAGTGAGCCAAGACCGTGCCACTGCACTCCAGCCTGGGCGACAGAGTGAGACTACCTCTCAAAAAAAAAAAAAAAAGAAATTTTTAATCTCTCCTCTCCTTACTGTCTTTATCTGTATCGTGGTTATACTGTTGCTGAAATAGAAAATGAGTAAGGATATATAGACACACACAATATGTAGACATACAGACATATTTGTGTGCTTGTGTATGTTGTGTATATTTAGATGTGTGGGTAGGGTCCACGAAGCACATGCAAATAAACATTTGGTCTCACATACTCTGACAATTTCCTGAAATCATTTGTTGAGGAATGTCAAATCTGTTATTATAACAATTAGTAGTCACATCACAGAAACAATAAAAAAAGCTCATCATCTTTGAAAACCATCCGAGGGTGCAAGTTTTTAAAATTAATCTGTCTTGCTTGATTGCATTTAACTTCTAAACCTTCCATTTTCAGTCATTATGACACAGTTCACAGTAACTCTATTTACAAACTATGTAAAATCATAATATAGGAAGATGAGTCATGGAAATAAGTACATAATATTCAGAATGGTAATAACTGACAAATATTATGCAAAATACAGCATGAATATTCAATCATTTGATTCTATATCAGGCACTTTTTTTTTTTTTAATCAAGTTGTCTGTGAACAGCAATTTGCTGACACAAGGCATAAAAATGTTCCGAGGATTCACACGTATATAATAGAATACCTAACAGTATTTAGAACTGGACCATGAGACAGCGTCCCGGGATATTTAAAGGAAGTCTCATTGCTTTAGTCTTTTAAAATTAGGCTGGATTTATTTTGGGGGAATATAGCTAAGCAAATAATATTTTATTAATATAATTCTTGAAAACTGATACACTTATTTAGTGGGTTTTTTTTGTTTGTTAGTTTTGAAACTCTATAATATTATGAAACTTTCAACTCATATTTACATTGTTTCCATAGGTCTTGAATCTACTCTATAAACTATATTTGTAGACATTCTAAGCAAACAAACCATTCTGAAGCTGTTTTGAACATCTTAAGAATGTTGTCTATGCAGTATCAGTTTATTTTCTTGATTAATAATGCTTACATTTCTAAACTTTTCATCATTTTAGCATAACATCACAAATTTGTGACATACAATTATTAAATAAGGAGTCACTCTGATTTTAACTTGTCGTATTTAAAGATTTAAAAAAACAAAAAACAAAAAACAAAAAACAAACAAAAAAAACCTTAGTGTTTGCAACTGGGATAAACAGAATGATGCTATATAGCAGTATGTTTGTACTAAATTAAGGAGAAAACATTTTAGAAGTGTCTGGATATAGTAATTTATTTGCAAGTGATTGATGGTTAAAGAAAAAAGAGCCAGCAACAATTTAAAATACACGAGTATCATCTATAATAGGGAAAGGCTCACATTAGTACCCATTTTTTTTAATGATAATTTTAAAGAACTCTTTTTAAATAATCATTTTTTTAAGGGAATAACAAAAATATAACAAATTCCAATAACCCTAGAATAATGTCGATATTTGACAGAATATCTTCTAATCTTGTTTTCTGTAAGTGGAATATTATGTAAATATTATAGAGATACATATCATATTAATGTTCACGATTGTTTTTAAGATTATCTAAGGGAAATAAAATTTCTTAATTTTTGAAGCTAAAATAGTTTCTTTTCAGGTTAGGACAATTACCAGTGCTATAATGCAAACGACCCAAAGCACTTCTTTTAACTCTCATTAGATAAGAGACTACTTACTGGGAGATTTCTGGATTCTGGAAGTGCCATCTGATTTGTAGTCAGAGACACAGTATACTTTCTGCTACATAATTTTCTGTGCTTTTATTTTTCTTCTTGGCAAATAAAGTAGAACAAGCCACCTTTTATTCCCTAAGTAAACTACTACTCTTTAGACTTTTTTCCAGATTTATTAGGGAGATAGAGGTTATCTTTCTTTTTCTTGTCTTCTATTTTCTCTTATGACACATAACATCAAATGTTATTAAAATTTAGGGCCTTTTGAATTACCATGGAAGTAATCTTAACTTTTCCTGGTTTTAAGTTTTTTTTCTTCCTATATAAAAACAAACAATTTTTAGTATTTGCCACTTTGCAAGGCTTATATAATGAATATAATACAATATTCGAATTATTGTTTTGTAAAAATATTTATTTGACTTAAAAATCACATTTGATTTTCATTCCCTATGTCTTAAATTCTCTCAAGCGGGTGAACCAATTTTGACAAAGGGACTTTGATAATTACATATGTGGAAAATAATCTTTAATTTGTAGGACTACTTTAATGTCACTAGGAATCTGGAGGATGAGCATTACATATTCATTTAGTCAGCAATGCAGGCACTCTACCACCAGTTTTAGGCTAAAGGTGGAGTACAACATTCTTGGACTGAAAAGTCCCAAATAATATAGGAGTGATCATGAAATATTTCCAAGTCACAATGTTTCTTGAAAGTTCTCAAATAATTTTACTGCATGAAGTGGGAGTCACTTAATTAATTTTATAGCAGATAACTTCTAGAAGATTCCACAGACAGATTGAGAAAAAAATTTTATTTGACATGAAATTGTAAAGCTTTAGAGATATTTCATCCTGACCAATTTTCCTGATACTGATTGATGGAGTTGTAAATTATAATTCTATGTGTCTCAGGAACCCACACTTGGAGGATACAAAATCTAGGCGTGACTTTGATAGAAGGTGGAAGTTCTACCTGTGCTCTAACTGGAAAAACTGTAAACTTTTGGTGGTATGGACACATTTTGCAGCCAATTTTATCTGATCTCTGTCGCCTGCCTACTCCTACTGTATTTCCCTTAAGAACTCTTCCAATACTATGATCAAACTTCACTACCCTGGAGTCTTAAATTTCTTGCTGCAAAAAATGTGGATTATATATTTGAAAAAGCAACAGAGCTATCTAGGAAAAGCATTGGGTGTGGCCCAACCCAGTCCAGAAAAGAATTTATAGAAGGTTAACTGAAGTACATGAGACAGGAAGAAGAGACAGTGGAAGTCTCTAGCAGAAAACAAAAATCTGTCTTACTCTTTCTTCTCATTCTACTTTGAAAGTCCTTCAATTACCTACATTTAACAAAATAAAAAGTTAATTACCAATTAATTCTATTCAGTCTGCATTATTGTTATTAATATTAGACCACAAGAAAATAGCATTAATATTCAAATATTTTAAAACTGTTTCTTATTGTTAAAACATTCAAATTAATTAGGACACAAGCCTTGGCCATCCCATAGGTTACAATTTCTAAAGATAACTATATAGGTTATTTCTTTTGCATTTATTTGTTTTATTTTTAGAACTCTTCTCTATAAAATGTAATGACAGAAAAATGTATATATTTTAAAATAAGATATTTTCAATTTTTGCCTGTAAATCCAGAGAACAGAGAAGGTACAGACACAATATACATGAAAAGGCAATGAAGATAATTTGATTATTGTAAATAATATCAAAGTGATTTCAAGTGATATTTCTGACTCTCTATGGGTAATTGCAAAACAAAAGTAACATTTATAAGGTGATACTCTTTTTAAAATCTTTGTAAAAGCAAAATACAAAATACCTTTCATATATCCGTATAACATTTGAGGACATTTTACAATCATTTATGTTAAGAGATTTCCAAATGTGTAAGTTATAGAAGTAAAATAATTTGGTAAAGGACAAATTTACTATTTGCAATCTCTTCCTTACAATACTGGTATCTTTTGATTTTTCTGCATCATCTTCTCCAAATGTAGCTTTTTTTTTTAAGTATAATATCATATAGTTAATTTCACTTCATACATAGCCATTAAAATAAATATAAGGTATTTAGAGTTTTTTGTTTATACAAAATGGATGGTATTATTCAATATCTGATGCAATTTTATATTCAACAGTATTCCTTGCAGATCTTCATATAGCAACATATACAGAGCTCTTTGACTCATGTTAACAAGGGCAAAGTCTTACAGATACAGATATACCACAGCTAATCAATTTCCATTTAATCAACATTTAGGGTTTTAAAAATTTTTAGGTTGAAGTTGTTTAAAAATAAAAAAATATTTTTATCCATTTACCTTTGCCAGTATTTTAAAATAAAGACAATTTAGAGATTGCCAAATCACTACATAGTTTTCATTAATTTGCTGGCTCACAGAACACTCAACAGTGCCTTTTCTCCATGTATTAATCAAATCTTGAAGTTTTTGGCCAGGCGCCGAGGCTCATGCCTGTAATTTAAGCACTTTGGGTTGCTGAGGCAGGCGGATCACTTGAGGTCAGGAGTTCGAGACCAGCCTGGCCAACATGTAAAACCCCATCTCCACAAAAAATACAAAAATTAGCCAGGTATGGTCATGTACCCTGGAGTCCCAGATACCTTGTAGGCTGAGGAACTTGAACCTGGGAGTCAGAGGTCGCAGTGAGCCGAGATCGTGCCACTGAACCCCAGCCTGGGTGACAGAGAGAGAATCTGTCTCAAACACAAACAAGCAAGAAAACAAATACAAAAAACTTGAAGTTTTCTTTTATAAAAGATAACTTTAAAATATGTTCCAAATATATCTATGGAAAAATTGCATTTTTTAAAAATTACTACATATATTTACTGAGAATTGATTTTTTTAAATTATTTTCTCTGTGAATTGTTTGTTCACATACTTTGTGAATTGAAATAATTTTTAATACAAATTTCCGTTTTTATATTAAGGACTTTTTTGTTAGGGTTATCAATATTTTCCAGCTGATCCTTTTAGTCTTAATTTGTAGCACTATTCTGACATTACATTCATCTATTCATTTTAAATGTTTCTGAGTCAAAATAATGGATCTTATACCTGTTTCATTGAATGATCTGAATTTGCTTGGCACATAAAGAAACAGCTATATAACAGCTGTATAATTTCCCAGCATTAGTCCACCATGTAGCCTTTTGATACCTATACTTTCCAAAACAGATCCCAGAAACATCTGCATTAGCTTGCTAAGGCTACCATTTCAAAATAACAAAGACCAGATAGCATAAACAACAAAAAATCATTTTCTCACAGCTCAAGGGGCTAAGAAGTTTAATACCAAGGTGTGGGCAGGGTTATTTTATATTACTATTATTTTTTTTTTCTGAGGCTTCTTTCCTTGGCTTGTAGATAGCCACATTCTCACTGGGTCCTTATGTAGTTTTTCTTCTGTTAAGTGAGCATCTCAATATATGAATTTTATTGGGACAAAATTCAGGCCATAACAAAATCCATTCTATATATAAGTAGAAGTTTTTTAGCCTACACACCTGCCTTTGTTCACAAGTATAACATCTATCCCCTTGGGACGTTCTTTTTTGTTGTATCTGAATATCCATTCTCCCATTCACCGGTGATAAAATCTGTAACTGTTTGCTGGTACATAGCACAGCAGACTAAAGAAGCTATTGCCTTAGATTCTGTGTATGTATCTAGATGTGGCTATAGGACTATTTAATTCTGCTCAATGAAATGTAAAGTTAATTGTGCAACTTTGGGAAAATTTCCAAAAGAGTGTAAGTATGCTATTCATTTTCCCTTTTCGCTTTCCAGCTACCATGTGCATAACGTGCAGGTTTGTTACATATGTATACTTGTGCCATGTTGGTCTGCTGCACCCATCAACTCGTCATTTACATCAGGTATAACTCCCAATGCAATCCCTCCCCCCTCCCCCCTCCCCATGATAGACCCCGGTGTCTGATGTTCCCCTTCCTGAGTCCAAGTGATCTCATTGTTCAGTTCCCACCTATGAGTGAGAACATGCGGTGTTTGGTTTTCTGTTCTTGACACCAGTTAGAATGGCGATCATTAAAAAGTCAGGAAACAACAGGTGCTGGAGAGGATGTGGAGAAATAGGAACACTTTTACACTGTTGGTGGGATTGTAAACTAGTTCAACCATTATGGAAAACAGTATGGCGATTCCTCAAGGATCTAGAACTAGATGTACCATATGACCCAGCCATCCCATTACTGGGGATATACCCAAAGGATTATAAATTATGCTGCTATAAAGACACATGCACACGTATGTTTATTGCAGCACTATTCACAATAGCAAAGACTTGGAATCAACCCAAATGTCCATCAGTGACAGATTGGATTAAGTTGTACTTGTTAATAGGCTCGCCATTCTCTTCAAAGACACCCTGTTAATCTCTGATCCTTCAGTGGCTTTTTCTTACATACAGAGTGTAACTAACTCAAGATTTTACATTCCCTAGGAGGGACAGAAACGAGTCCCGAGGTGTTTCAGGCAGTTTCTTTCTATCTCAGAATATTGCATTCCCAGCACATTCTAGTTATTCTTCAGAACCACAAGCGAGAACAGGGGGGAAACTAGGTGGGTCCAAGACCACCTGGAGAACTGTCCTATGGTAGTGTTCTTTTTAATACTGTATTTTCCCATCCAAGAACATTATGCTGATTGTTTAGGTTTCTTAAATGGCTTAGAGGGAAAATTAAAATGTTTCACACAGCATTTGTACAATTTTAACAATTGTATTCCTAGAGGCTATATTTATATTGATACTGTTATTAAATATGTATTATTTCTTACTTGCTATTTTCTCCTATGTTAAAACGTTGATTATTTTTATTTCAACATTTATTGAATTTTGTTTGAACTTGCAGCCTAGCAAAAGCAACATTTCACATATATCAAAACTAAAAGTGTGTTTCTTATTATTAGAGGTAGAGTTTAATTTTTAAACAATTAGATTGGTTTTATTATTCATAATATTTGAAATGTACATATGTGTTTATATTTTAACTACTTGATTTGCCATGAGTTCACAAAAATTGGTAAAATTAACTAAGAAATGATTTGTTTATATATCACCTTGCAGTTCCTGAAATAATGTTTATATTTCCATTTTTTTAGTGCATAAATTGTATAACATAATATCTCTTTAGTGCCTAGGTTCATTCTTTCTAGTATGAACTATTCTGAAAGACCTTCTCTTAAAAACATCTAAGTTATATTATTTAGCTAACCTCAAAGATTTTTTCCTTTTTAAATTTGTGTCTATTTTATTTATATTGCTTGGAAAGGCAAATAGATTTAGTTTGAAAATTTTTTAGCATTTTATGTGAATCTCTATATATCTGGCTTTGTGGTTTTCTATCTGATGTTATATGGAATTTTTTTCTCTGTGTTGCATGTGTATTTATTTTTTAGTAAATTTTAAAATTTGTACATTATGTCTATAATTGTGGTTAATGTATACATTTTTTTGTTCAATTAATTTAGATCTGTTGACTTTTTAAATAAGTAGTATTATAAAAGCTGAACTTGCATTGTTCCTATTATAAGTTAGATTTAATTTTGTTTTTTATGTTAATCTTTCTGATAATTAATTTTATGATGATTAATAAGAAATATTTAAAGAAAACCAAAGCAAAATCTTTCAAACACATTCTTTTTGTTTGTTTGTTTGTTTTTGAGACAGAGTCTCGCTCTGTTGCCCAGGCTGGAGTGCAGTGGTGCAATCTCGGCTCACTGCAAGCGCCGCTTCCCGGGTTCACGCCATTCTCCTGCCTCAGCCTCCCGAGTAGCTGAGACTACAGGCACTCGCCACCTCGCCCGACTTTTTTTTTTTTTTTTTTTTTTGTATTTTTTAGTGGAGACGGGTTTTCACTGTGTTAGCCAGGATGGTCTTGATCTCCTGACCTCGTGATCCGCCCGTCTCGGCCTCCCGAAGTGCTGGGATTACAGGCTTGACCCACCGCGCCCGGCCTCAAACACATTCTTAAAGTTATTAATGGTATTCATTGTATAGTAAATCCCCACAAATAGGGTAAGAAAATTTGTATTAACAAAGATTCTTTACTTGACCAAACTTGAGTTAGTTTCCTAAACCTTCTCTTAGGCTCATCTGTGTAATTCCTGATAAAATTCAGTTTTAGCAAAAATGTTGCAAGAACTTTTCACCCTCAAACACTCTTAATACCTGACTGGCCTTTCCACCTTCCACCATCCCCCGGGTGATATCTGATCATGCTGGCCTGTCACCAGCAATACTTCTGCTAGGCAGGTGTGGTCAGAATCCTTGGTGTTTCCTATTAATAATTTTCCTTCATGTGGTTCACCCTGTTTTTTGGTTATAAATTCCTACTTGTCCAGCTGCATTTTGAGCTGCGTCCAACTTCTCTCCTCCCTCTACACAATCTCACTGCCTTGTCCCTACGTCTATATTAATGGTCCTGAATAAAGTCTACCTTGTTGTTCTATATCAAGTATCATTTAATATTAAAAAAAATACAGTGGCACTATACTTCACACCTACCAACCTCTCCAACTTCTGACTTTTTTTTTCCTCTTATTCTCACTCTCACACTTGTTCATTTTTATTACTATATTATTTTTGTTGTTGGTGATGATGATGTATACAAAGGTGTCTCAAAAATATTTAACCTTGGTCTCTATGTTAAAGTGTCCAAAGGTCAGCATTTGATAGGTTATTGTGGCTTATTCATGAAGATATTAGATAGCTAGATTTTAATATCATGCATATGTGTTTGGTTTTAAAGAAACATTCACTGGTACCATATATCCGGAGTTTTTGAATATCTGAGTTCCTTTTTGTATATGTGGTTCGATAAAAATTCCTTGGATATAAACTATTTGATTTACACTTTTTAATCTTGTGTATTAAATTTGTTCAATTTCTACTGACATTGTCAAAACAGTCTGATTAGTCAAATTCTCCTTACTATCACCAATACGAACACCAGGACCACATCATCCACCACAAATACATGCAAACATGCTTTGTCCACCCAGAGTCATTACTCCAGAGGTCTATTTACTTCTCACAGCTATGTGAAGTTTACGTCTTCATAGTGTTAATAGGAAATTATGTGATATTTATATTTCCATATTGAAATTTATAAAATCCATGTTATCTTTTAGTTTTTATTTTTAAAACATCTTATATATTTTTATGTTCTTTATTTTTGTCAGTTATTTAAAGACAATTATACCCTTAGTTTAGGTCATGATATGGTTTGGCTCTGTGTCCCCACCCAAATCTCATCTTAAATTTTACTCCCATAATTCTAACATGTTGTGGGAGGGACCCAGTGAGAGATAATTGAATCATGGGGGCAGTTTCTCCCATACTGTTCTCGTGGTAGTTAATCAGTCTCATGAGATCTGATGGTTTCATCAGGAGTTTCTGCTTCTGCATCTTCTTCATTCTCCCTTTGCCTGCTGCCATCCTTGGAAGACGGGACTTGCTCCTCCTTGCCTTCCACCATGATTGTGAGGCTTCCCCAGCCATGTGGAACTGTAAGCCCAATTAAACCTCTCTCTTTTGCAAATTTCTCAGTCTCTGATATATCTTTATCAGCAGCATGAAAACAGAATAATACAATAAATTGGTACCAGTAGAATGGGGCCTTGCTGAAAAGATACCTGAAAATATGGAAATTACTTTGGAAGTAAGTAACAGGCAGAGGTTGGAGGAGTTTGGAGAGCTCAGAAGTAGAAAGGAAAACGTGGAAAAGTTTGGAACTTCCTAGAAGCTTGTTGAATGTCTTTGTGCAAAATGCTGATAGCAATATAGACAATAAGATCCAGGCTGAAGTGGTCTCAGATGGAGATGAGGAACTTGTTGAGAACTGGGGCAAAGGTGACCCTTATTATGTTTTAGCAAAGAGGCTGGTGGCAATTTTCCCCTGCCTTCAAGATTTGTGGAACTTTGAAGTTGAGAGAGATGATTTAGGGTATCTGGCGGAAGAAATTTCTAAGCAGCAAAGCATTCAAGAGGTGACTTGGGTGCCATTAAAAGCATTCAGTTTCAAAAGGGAAACAGAGTATAAAAGTTTGAAAAATTTGCAACCTGACAATGCAATAAAAAATAAAATCCCATTTCTGAGGAGAAATTCAAGCCTGCTGCAGAAATTTGTATAAGTAACGAGGAGCCAAATGTCAACTCCTAAGACAATGGGGAAAATGTTTCCAGGGCATGTCAGAGCTCCTCATGGCAGCCCCTCTAATCACAGGCCCAGAGGCCTAGGAAGAAAAAGTGGTTTCCTGGGCCAGGCCCAGGGTCCCTGAGCTGTGTGTGGTCTAGGGACTTGGTGCCTTGCATCCCAGCCACTCCAACCATGGCTGAAAGGGGCCAATGCAGAACTCAGGCAGTGGCTTCAGATGGTGCAAGCCACAAGCCTTGGCAGCTTCCATGTGGTATCAAGTCTGTGAGTACACAGATGTCAAGACTGAGGTTTGGGAACCTACACCTAGATTTCCAAAGATGTATGAAAACACCTGGATGCCCAGGGAGAAGTTTGCTGCATGGATGGGATGATCATGGAGAACCTCTGCTAGGGCAGTGCAGAAGGGAAATATGGACATGGAGCCTCCACACAGAGTCTCTACTGGGGCACTGCCTAATGGAGCTGTGAGAAGAGGGCCAGTGTCCTCCAGATTCCAGAATGGTAGATCCACCAACAGCTTGCACTGTGTGCCTGGAAAACCCACAGACACTCAATGCCAAACCATGAAAGCAGCCAGGAGAGAGGCTATACCTGCAAAGCCACAGGGGCAGAGCTGCCCAAGAGCATAGGAACACACCTCTTGCATCAGCATGACCTGGACGTGAGACATGGAGTCAAAGGAGATCATTTTGCATCTTTAAGATTTGACTTCCCCACTGGATTTCAGACTTGCATGGGCCTGTCTCCCCTTTGTTTTGTCCAGTTTCTCCTATTTGGAATGGTTTCATTTACCTAATGTCTGTACCCCCATTGTATCTAGGAAATAACTAGTTTCCTTTTGATTTTGCAGGCTCATAGGCAGAAGGGACTTGCCTTGTCTCAGATAAGACTTCGGGCTGTGGACTTTTGAGTTAACATTGAAATGAGTTAAGACTTTGGGGGACTGTTGGGAAGGCACGATGGCTTTGAAATGTGAGGACGTGAGATTTGGCAGGGATCAGGGGAATAATTATATGGTTTGGCTCTGTGTCCTTACTCAGATCTCATGTTGAACTGTACTCCTATAATTCCCACATATTGTGGGAGGGACATGGTGGGAGATAATTGAATCATTTGGGCAGTTTCCGCCATACTGTCCTCATAGTAGTGAATAAGTCTCAGAAGATCTGATGGTTTTATCAGGGATTTCTGGTTTTGCATCTTCCTCATTCTGCCATCCATGTAAGATGGGACATGCTCCTCTTTGCATTTTGCCATAATTGTGAGGCTTCCCCAGCCACAAGGAACTGTAAGTCCAATTAAACCTCCTTCTTTTGTAAATTGCCCAGGCTCTGCTATGTCTTTATCAGCAGCGTAAAAACAGACTAATACAGGTCATAATTGAATTTATATTTATTATAACTCTCTACTTTTTTACACTTGCTTTTATTTGTTTTAATTTATATTCACCATAATCACGAGAAGACCTTCCTGCCAGTCAGTCACTTATTTATTCTTACCTTATGTATTAATTTTGCCCAATTGTCGGTTGGAGAATTCATTACTTAAAGTGATTTCTCCTAATCTTGAAAGTATTGCTTTTGATCATCCCATATACTGGTGAGTGGCCAAATGCCATTCTAATTCTCACTGCCTTGTAGGTGACATGATTTTTCTTCACAACTTGTTCATGATATTTCTCAGTGATATTATTTGGTGGATTTCACGTCCTTTCACTTATTTTGCCATTTATTGGTAACTTCAGTCTAGCATCACATGTTCTGGCATTCTTTTTGTCCTAACTTTTGTTAGACTTACTCAACTTTATTTTTAATCTTGCTACTAAATAATTTTTCTTACAAATTATCTTTGATGTCAAAGCATATGTTTTATTCCCTGTTTATTTTATGTAGTATTCTAATATTCTTTCATTAATAAAATTTATTTTCAAGTGATTTAAACTATTCAAATTATACTTTTAAAAAAGTATTCTTCTGCATTTTTTATCATTCCCATTTCTTTAGAGCTTCTTTAAATTTGTATATAATTTTAACCATGCTCAGTGTTGAAATTTTTCTTCAACTGTTTAAATAGATTTGATTCATATGTTTGAGCAGAAACTCTAAAATCTCATTGTGGAGCTCTTTTAATGTGGGGAATCCCAAGATAGTATTTTCTCTAGGTTGTATTTCTCCAGGGAAGAAATGTTGAATGTGTTACCTAATATTGACACCTGTTAAGTTTACTTTCAGGAGTAGGACAGAAGGATAAATGGTTGTGTATTTGTGTCTGGTGATAGGGAAAGAAAAATAATGGATTCCAGGATTTTAACAGGCTTCATTTGTATTATTTGAAACAAGGTCATTGAAAAAATACAATATTATGATAAAAGTTTGTATCTAATTCTATAATCTAGTTTCTGAGAAAAAAACAGTATCAGTGTCAAAAAACAATGACTGTTGGCTCTCTGTAAATATTTCTTTTAAGAAAATGTTTGTCCTTGTGTAATAAGTAGAAGTTAACATTATTGCCATTCCTCCAAGTTTGCATGTAATTGTCACCATGGAAACATTCTTTATAGCTTGAAAGTCTGTATTAATTTCACTTTTTTTTTTTTTTTTTTGGTCCTAAGTCCTCATTCCAAAAATGACTAATAACTTACTAGTATCCTACTAAAACTATGAATTATATGTTAAATATATTTTTAAAAGTTTGCCTTAATTGTGATTATATAAAGTAAACCTAGTATTCTGCCTGTCTCACCCAAATGTGTCTTTATTCCAGTATATGCAGACTTGTAATATGTTGGAAGTAGTAATTCAGTTTAAGAAGATTATTCCTCAGTACAGAAATTATAGTCAAATCTCTCATACAACACTAAGAAAAACAAATTCATCTATTGATATATGAGTTATAGACTTTAAAAGGCAAATATCTATAAAATACATTTGCTGTATGTTTAAGTGAAAACCTTTGACATTCTATCATTTCAAATGTCATCAATTTAGAAGAGTCATCAAACCTTACAAATACAGAACAGGGGATAAGATACATAAATATCCAAAAGGCAGCTGTATTTTCAAAACAAAATATACCATTCTAAGTTAACCATACACAATATGGTGTAAGATAGACAGAAAGCAATAAGGTTGATGTGTTTATTACTTGTGAAATCTTTTGTCAAATTTTACTGCATAGAGTTAAAAAATCAGTGAAAACAGGTGGTATTCAAAAGAGTTGCAGAATGAATGCTGTGAATCTATTTTGTTCTTTTATTCTTGTACTGGTCTCTTCTCTTAGTTTAACAACAACAAACTAGGAAATCTCCAGTTAAGGTTTTAAGTAAACTAAATGGAAATAATGAATGAAACAAAAATGATAGAAATAAATTAGGATTTATTTCTAATTTGTTGAATCTGTGTTTTTGAATAGTAGCTACACTTTCCAAAAGCGTTTATCAGTCTTATCTCACTCCAATCCACTGTACCCATAACCATCCTATTTTAAACTCTTTATTTTAACTCTTCATTACTTTTTCATGCTTCTGTGATTTCGTAGCAATGGTAATGGGACTGATATAAACTCCATAACGTTCAACTGAGCATGTATTAATCATCAAATCATGAAGCTCTCTTCCTTCACCCCGTGTATAAGGCAGAATAATGGCCTCTCCAAAATATCCACATAATAATTTCCCAACCTATGAACATGTTACCTTGAGTGGCAATAGAGGATTTTCAGATGTGATTGATTGAATCATCTTAAGATGGAACAATTACCTTGCATCATTCAGGTGAACTAAATTTAATCACACGAATCCTTAAAAGGTTAAGATCCTTTCCTGGCTGTGGTGAGAAGAGGGTATGACTATAGAAACAAGGTTATAGAGATGGAAGGTTTCTGCAGGAGAAAAATGGAGAAAAGGGAAGATGAATCAAATATCAAATAATATGGGCAGCCTCTAGCAGTTACAAAAGGCAAAAAAAAAAAAAAAAAAAAAAAAAAGGATTTTCCTCTGAAGACCCCAGAAAGGAAAGCAGCCCTGCCAACATCTTGACAGGGTCCAGTGACATCCTTGTCAAACTACTAACATACAAAACTGTAAATAATATATTTGTGTTGTTTAGGCCAGTAAACTTGTAATTGGTTGCAATAGCTAAAGGAAACATACTTAGGAAAAATAATCGCTCAGTTCTCATCATATTCAGTATTGGGAGTAGCCTCACGGTTGGTTTTGGCTCTTCTCAATGTTCCACTCTTTTTCCTGAATTCTATCTATCACCTTTGTATGCTCAACACCAGATATAGTAACAGGAAGTCAACAAAAGTTGAATGAAACAATCAACGATCAAATTAATCAGAATAAAATTGACTTTTATATCTTCAAAAGTTAACAGCGGTTATTTCTGAAAGTTGTCTGATTCTTCCTTAATAAACGTGATCACAATTTTTACCTCATTACCTCATTTAATTGTGACAGACAATAAAATTGTCTATCAGGATTATGCACAGACTCTGATGTATCATTGAATTGGACCATGTGGTGGTGGTCAGAGAGAAGTCGTGGTGGCAGATAAACCTGTAGTTAGAAAAAAATGATTCCCAGAATTGCTAATATGCCTTCCAGCTGAGAATAAATTATTTAGATTAAATGCAGTGGTAGAAATATGGTCACAAATTAAAACACACACACACAACCACACACGCGAGCGCGTGCGCGCGCACACACACACACGCACACCATTTAATTTGTTAGAAATAAAACAGAAATAGATATCAGGAGATACCTATCAGAAGATGTCTATTCTCAGATCTGTCAATCTGTCACAATTTATTTTAATGCCCCTGAGACAATCTCTTAAATTTCCTACATGTTTGTTGAAAGAATTTGTGACTCTCCTTTCGTTACTTTAAATCATAAATTCTCATTATTACAAAAGTTAAATTTGACAGCAAAAAAAAAAAAAAAAGACTTTCAGGTATTAACACTCATGCAAAAGAGCGTTTTCATTGTCAATAGAAGCCTAGCAGCCAATTTTCACCTGTACTTCCACATTCCTTGTAAATTCTATATCTCCTGCCCCTGTGTTAATGAATAACGATGCTCTTAGTCCACATATAATTTTGTTTCCTTAGTAAATAATCTTACTTGTTAAAAAGCTGACTTTTCTCTCCTTAAATGTTGCAGTCCACATTTTTCTCACTCTTGCTTATTCATGGAGTAGGACCTCGTCAGGGGACTCAGACACCTTATAAGTTTTAAAATAAATGTACCTAGTTTAAAAAAAAATAGCAAAATTTTTATTTATATTTTGCTGATTTCGTTATCTATGTCCGTGCAAATCCTGATATTTTATAGCATAGTTTCACTCATCCCAAAATATGCAATGTTTAGTCCTTAATTCAATCTATTTTATAGAGATAAATATTTTTATTTGTAGAGTGTCTAGTTTTCTTTACTAAATTAATTTGTTCAAACTTGAAAGAAGTGATACTCATGTCATGGTTATCTTATTTTTGATGTAGTTCAGTTGGTTATTGCTAATAGAGATTATATACTAATACTGTATGCAGCAACAGCTGATAAAGTTTCTAATCAGTTTCTGTAATTTCTCAGTATTTTTTCTATGTAGATAATCATATCATCTACTAATAATTGCAGCTTTATTTATTCTCTTAAAATGCTTCTTATTTCACTTTATATTATTATAGATGTTACCAGTTCTTCTACTGCAGTAATAAAATGTAGCAGGAATACTTGGTCTGATTATCTTTTGTTTTTCTCTTTTTCATATGTTTGCTGTAGATTTTTAACCATCTTAAAAAATTTAGGGAGTCTTTTTCTAAGTTGCTAAGTGTTACCTTTTATTTCCTTATTATTAATATGTGTGCAAGTGTTTGTTTTCAACTAATTTCTGAACTAGAACAGAAGGAAATTTTATTTTTTCTGCAAATATTAAAATAATCTTCCAAAGTTTTAATGTACTCATTGTTAAGTTAAATTTCATTGACATATTAACTAATACTGAATTGTTCTTTCTTTGAACAATTTTTATCTGATTTATACATTATTAGAAATGTATGTAGACTGGAATACTATTAACTAATAATTTATATCATTTTTCAAGTCTATTTTCATAAATAAAATGGCTTTTTTAGTTTCCTTTCTTAAAAATAAATTTAATTAATTATAAAATTTTGTGTGGTTATGCAAATAACAAAGCGATTATTTGGATCTTTTACTGTTTCCCCCAATGGTAGGATCTTACAAAACAATATTACAACCAGAATGCTGCCATTGATACAATCAAGACAGAGTATTTTTTCTTAAGAATGTTATAAAAATAGAATCATATAGTGTTGTATTAGTTTATGCTTGCATTGCTATAAAGGACTGAGACTGAGTAATTTATAAAGAAAAGAGATTTACGTGGCTCATGGTTCTGCAGGCTGTAGAGGAAGCACCGTCGGGGAGGCCTCAGGAAACTTACAATCATAACAGAAGGTGAAGGGGAAGCAGACACATCCTGCATAGCTGGAGCAGGAGGAAGAGAGTGAAGAGGGAGGTCCTACACACTTTTACACCGTATCTCATAGGAACTCACTATCATGACAACAGCAAGAGGGATACTGGGCCCCATGATCCAATCACCTCCTAACAGGACCCTCTTCCAATACTGGGGATTACAATTTGACATGTAGTTTGGGTGAGGACACAGAGCCAAACCATATCAAGTAAGTAATCTTTTATGACTGACATTTCCCCCGTGGCATAATTCTCTGAAGAAATGGATATATCAATTTTTTCCTTTTGGTTGCTGAATGGTATTCCATTATAAGAACGTATTATACTTTATTCACCATTTAAGAATATCTGAATTGATTCCAGCTTTAGGCTATTATCAACAAAGCTGATATTCATGTTTGTATATAAATCTTTGTATGAATTTAAATTTTTCTTATGTTGAAATAAATGTTCAGAAGTGCAATTGCTGGATCATATGGTAGTTTTCTGTTTAATTTTTTTACTGACCATTTTATTGTTCTACTAATGCTCTAATTACTCAATTTTTCTGTATTCTTGCCACTATTTGGTATTCAATCTATCTCTTATTTGGACATTCAGATATATGTATACACATATGAGTATGTGTGGTTTCATTTGTATTTCCCTAATGTGTAATAATTTGAACACCATTCATGGACTTATTTATCACCTGTATCCTTTCTCATGAAATGCTTTGTTGTATAATTTGCCAGTTATGTAATCAGAAGTTTTTACTAGTATTTAATCAAAGTTCTTTACACTGTCTAGATATTAACATTTTTAAATATGTGGTTTGTAAATATTTTCTCCAAATCTGTAGCTTGTCATTTCAACCTCTTAACAGGGCCTTTTGCAGCACTACATTTTCTTTTATTTTTTATTTTTTCTAAATTTTGATGAAGTACCATTCACAGTTATTTTTATTTCATAGATTTGCATTTGTTGTTAAGTCTAACAAGTCTTTGCTTATCCTTACCCTAAACCCAAAAACATTTTCCTTTGTATTTTATTTTTATTTGGAATATTTTATAGTTTTAAGTTTTCATTAAAATCGATGATGCGTTTTGAAGTAGTTTTTGTGAACATCGTGAGACTTATTGTGAGTGTGTGAGTAGGTTATCTATTTGTTCCATTGTTTTATATACCTATGCCTCATCAATACCACATAGTCTTGATAATTCTATCCATAAAATTGGTCTTGAAATCAAAGACACTAATTGTTCTCACTTTATTTCTCTTTCCCACTTTTTAAAATTGGATTTCTTTTCTTAATCTTTTGTTGTTCTATACTTTTAAAATAGTCTTATGTATGACTACAATAAATCTTGCTAGTATTTTGATAGGAATTTCATTAAATTCATATATCAATTGGAGGAGAATTAATACTTCACTATTTTGAATTTTCCAAATATTAACACTCTGTGTCTCTTCATTTATTTATATATCTTTGGTTTATTTCATTGGTGTTTTGTTTTATTAAGCATGAGTACTCTACACATTTTTGTTAGATTACGGTAAACATGTGCCTCTTGAGCAATGACTTTTTTTTTTAATTTCAGTGTCCACAATTATTTTGACATACTCAAACACAAGTGAATAATGTATATTTGTTATGTATTTTGCAAACTAGGTATCACAGTTATTATTTACAGGAGTTATAAATATTCTGTTAGAAATGTAATACCTAATAACTCCAGTTATTAGTTATAGGAGTTAGAAAAATTATGTTTGTTGGTTTCTTGAGATTTTCTATGTCCACAATCATGTCGTGTACAAATAAGAAGAGTTGTAGGCAGATGAGACTTAAATTGTTATTACACTTTCTGATTCAGAAAAATTTGGAAGTTTTTGCCATGTTTTTGTAACTAAAACTTTAAGCATTATGTTAAGTAAATGTTCATAGTAAATATCATTGCCTTGTTTCAATGTAAGAATGAAAGCATCTAGTCTCTTATTAAATGTGGTATTAGCTGTTGTTTTTCTTGTAATATTTTCGTTACTCTTTCATCAGCAAGTGTTTACTTTTATAATTTTTTTTTTTTTTTTTTTTTCTGAGACAGAGTCTTGTTTTGTCACCCAGTCTGGAATGCAGTGGCATGATCTTGGCTCACTGCAACCTCTGCCTCTCGGGTTCAAGCAATTCTCTTGCCTCACCCTCCTGAGTAGCTGGGACTACAGGTGTGCCCCACCATGCCCAGGTAATTTTTGTATTTTCAGTAGAGACGGGGTTTCACCACGTTAGCCAGGCTGTCTTGAAATCCTGACCTCATAATCCAACTGTCTTGGCCTCCCAAAGTGCTGGGATTACAGGTGTGAGTCACTGTGCCTGGCCCCAAATGTTTTGTTCTGTATTACTTTATATTATTTTTCATTTTTAGCCTCTTTATATCATGCAGTATACTGATTGTTTCTTAGATATCAATTAGTTTTGAATCTCTGGAATAAACCTTATTTTTTATAGTATATAGTGTTATATATTACTGAGTACCATTTATTAATATTTTGATAAGGATTGCACGTCTCTATTCATGAGAAATATTAGTTTATGCTTTTCATCTTTTACTCTGTGTGATTCTGATATCACTGTAATACTAGCTTCATTTAACAAATAGAGAAGAGTTCTCTCTTTTCTGTTTTCTGGAAGAGATTATGTAGATTTGACATAAATCTTTTAAAAATAGTTGCAATTATTACGGTACCCCACATTCAGATAAGCCCTACTCTTAGTTTAATGCTGTGCTTGTCACTTCCTTGAAATATTAATGAATTTGGAACAAGGATCTCTAGATATTAATTTTTACCCTGGCCTCCACAAGTCCTATTTGTGATGCATAAACATGATTATGGTTAAAAAATTGACAATTAAATTAATATATCAAAGACATCTGTAAAGAAAATGGATAAGGCATTTCTTAACTGGCATTGATTCATAGTGAATGACACATTTGGTAAATATTTGGGGGTGTTTATTAACTTCATATTTATTGTATATCCATAAAACTATAGAGCTTTTTGTCTTTCGTTATTGATCGTAAGAAAACTACATCATTGATACTAGATAGTTTAATTTGCATATTTAATTATGCATAGATTAGAAAATAAATACTAAGAAGAAATAGTAGATTGAATCCACAATAGTGTATGCACTTTTTCATTACAATAAAATTTAATTATAAGTTTGAATTATTGATTTCTTGCTTGAGTAAATTCCTTCATTACCAGTAGTAATGCAAACATTTCATAATTAGAGGATAAAACTAGGTAATGGAGATGTGTCTCATCAAATAATTAGACTGCTCAATTTGATGGATGTTAAATGAGAATGAAAAAAGTGATACCAGTTATAACAATGTATTTGTTTTTGCTTAATTTTCTTCTGATAAAACATATAAATAGTCTAAGTTCTGGTATGTGACCAATTTTCTTTTTATGTATTTAGGTGACTAATACAGAAACAAATTCATTAAGGCAAATTAGCATCCATTTTAAAACAGAAGCCTTATACATTTAGTTTAAAATTACTTAATTTTGGTTCACTTACATTGAATATGCTACTTATTAGAGCTTCAGTTGCTACAGAAGAGGTATGCTTTATTTAATTCACAATTTTTATTTAGGCAGTTGACCCAAAACTAATTCAGTTTAGAGAATTCTTTAAAATGCTCCTTATATTTTTAAACTGTCTCAATGTCATAAGAAGCATTATTTGAAAATGTGTAGAATTGAGTCTCAATATAAAGATCAAATCACCTACTTCCAAGTATACTTTTATTGGCAAATATTAGTAGAAAAGGAGATAGTCTCTCATCAAACCACATTTTTGATTTTCATCTATTTAGATGTGCAAATAATAGGACAAGATATCTTACTAGAATAATATTAAGATTTTCCATAATAGACAGGATATTGGTAGACTTTTGAAATTTTCTTTGAATTGTTGAATGGCTTTTATGTCCAAATATTCTAATGCTTGCCTTAAGCAAAATTTGAGATTCACAACTACAGAAGTTTAACATTAACCCTCATAAGTTAATTTTAGGAACAAATAAGAACCAGAAAAATTACCTGGAATTTTTAAGAAGTAACAATTATTACCTGTTTGTATTTGAGTTGGTGCAACTTATCTGTTCTTTTCCTGTAAGAAGTTACAGTAGAAACATATACGCTTTCTACTGTAGTTTACATCACATTGTGTAATATACAAATAACTCTATACATAGAGTAATTAATAGGCAAGACACTATATATTTTAATTCTAAATATTATTTTTCAAAATACTTACATTACAACTTGCTTATGCAAACTAATGATGACAATAATAATAATAAAATATATTGACTTTATGATATGTTGCTGGTACATATGCTATATATTGTGAGCATAGGGTGTCATATGACCCTCAAATCACCATGTGTTATTATTCTCCCCATTTTATACTTTAAGTTCCTAGAATGTATTAAGTACATTTCTATAAAGTTAAATATATTAAACAACTACTCATATTACTCAGCTCTTATGTGGCTGGAAATGACACATTAATGTAAAAGACAGGCTATTAGTTATTTCATTTGTCTGTCTTTAGTTGAATCTTTCTTCTGAAGGCATTTTATAATTTGTGTAAAGATATGTTCTCTTAAATGTATTTTACCTTTATTATCATGTAACTTATAAAATAACAGCACATATACTTTTAATAAAACATTCACTCTATCCAAACAATATCATTCTTGATATGAGATCATTTGGAGAACATAGAAATAGCCATTCTAGAAAGATAAATGCTGTATGAATAGCCAAAGAAACATATATTACAATGTTAATTTTATGTCTGGGTGTGGTGCATGCATATTTTTGTTTGTTTTGTTTATTCAATTATAATTTTAAAAATATTTTTTACATCTAATGATTTACAATGTAAAGCAAGTTTGTTTTTCTGAGAGTAGAATATTTAAAAGTACATACTGATATATACACCTTTTTTCTTGGTAATTGTTATTCTTTTCAAAAAGTCATTATTTCCCCCAACGTTATGATATAGCTATACTTATTACTCAGAACCTAACATGGAAACAATGGCAGTGAGCCATGGGTGCCAGAGGAAATATACTAAATCTTAATATATGTATATTGTTAGGCTCCCGTTTCATTTTCCTTTGAACAGAAAATACCTTTTACCTACCCAAAATACACACAAAATATATGAAAGAATTCAAAAGTTTTTCTCGCTGTACCTTAGTAGACATCACTTATGCATTTGGGAGTCACCTAAAACATTGTTTACGATTGAATCTGGGTTTATTTAACACACAGAAGAAATACATATAAAATGATATAACTCAGAAACTCAAAAGTACTAATAAAAAGGCAGAAAAGTCCATCAATGCCTTAAGGAAGTATACAATTAATAGAATAGCAATGAATATACAAAGCACATAATAGAATGCACATAAAGCGAAACAACAAATAAATACAGCAACCAAAAAAAAAACAAACAAACAAACAAAACAAAACATGTAAACATGGCTAAACCTTATGGAGAGTTTAGAAAACTTTCCAGGCTATTTTATCAAAATACAGTCTTGTAACACCAACTCGGTCAGATCAAGACTGGTATTCTTGTTAGATACAAAAAAAAATGTAGGAGGGAAATAGCAAATTTTTGCCTAGAAACAATTTCTAAGCCATTTCTATTTACATGAATGTAATGAACACTGATAAACCATGATGTGTCACATTGTAGTCAAATTAGAGAAATTTATAGTTTTATGAAAAAAATTGGTGGTTTGAGTGTAGAAATCATGTTTTATCCTATAATGAATCCCAAAAGATGAACACAGAACCCGACACATAAAAAGCCTCATAAATAATTATTTAGTATAAATTTAGGATAAATTCAAGGTGTCAACTATGTGACACTGTAGCTCTCCTAGAAAAGATTTGCTTTCTGTGCAAATGCTTCCCAGTATACTATACGTTATACAGTAATTTAGATGTTGCTTGTGGATATTTAAGACCTAACTGATGGCAAGGTGTGGTGGCTCACGCCTGTAATCCCAGAACTTTAGGGAGGCTGAGGCGGGCAAATAGTGTGAGGCCAGGAGTTCGAGACCAGCCTGGCTGACATAGTGAAACCTCCCCGTCTCTACTAAAAATATAAAAATTAGCCCAGTGTTATGGCACATGCCTGTAGTCCTAGATACTCAGGAGGCTGAAGCATGAGAATTGTTTGAACTTGTGAGGCAGAGGTTGCAGTGAGCCGAGATCTCTCTACTTCACTCTAGCCTGGGCAACAGAGTGAGACTCTGTCTCAAAAACAAGCAAACAAACAAAAAAAATGTAACTTATTTTTTGCCTCTAGAAAATGAAATAAAAAATAACTTAAACATTCAGAATTAATTATATTTAAACTAATTAATGAGTTTGGAAAGTACAAATATAATGCAGTAGCCTATGTGAAGTCAAGCAAAAGAACAATTTATTGATTTATTTCACAATTTTTGTAGTGCATAGAATAAAATGTGTTATCTCTTTACCCAAAACATTATCAGATAAAAACAATTTGCCATTTTGAAATAACTTTTAAGTTTTTCATAAAAACATTCATCAAGTGAAAAAGTAAAACTAAAACGAACAGGCAAAAACAAGTAAAAACACCAGAATTTTAAAACAGGAAGAAACTGATCATAAATGTCTTATCTAATAGGTTCAAAGAAGAGAATATACATGATTTGCTTTGTTTTATGTATACAAGTGATCTGTCTTTCCTTGATGAAATATATGTATCTAACTCAATTTAAAGGAACTAAAAGACTTGTTACTAAAATCTATAAAACATTCATGAAAGAAAGTGAAAAAGATGCAAATAAATGGAAGGATGTGTTCGTAAATGGGAAAAATTGATATTATCAAAATGTCCATAGTCTAAGTGACCTATAGGTTAAATGTAATCCTTACCAAATTCTTAATGATGCATTTTTTTTACAGAAATAGAAAAAAAAATCCTAAAATTCATGTGTAACCACAGAAGACCCCAAGTAGCCAAAGAAAGCTTAAGCAAGAAGAACAAAGCAGAAAGTATCATATTTGTTAATTTCAAAATATATTACAAAGTTGCAGCAATCAAAATAGTATAGTACTGACATATAAACACACATTGACTAATGAAATAGAATAGAGTTCAGAATTAAAACCAAATAGTTACTCTAAAGAGATCTTTAACAATGAGGGAAATGAATATATAATGGGGAAATTATAGTCTCTTCAGTTAATGATATTAAGAAAACAGAAAATCCACATGTGAAGGAATAAAATTGGATTACTCTTTTAAACCATACAAAAAAATAACTGCAAATGAACTAAAGACAGAAATATAAGGCTTGGAAATGTAAAACTTCTGGAGGAAAACACCGAAAAAAATAAATCTTTACTTTTGGTGCTGGAAATGATTTCTTAATCAGGAAAGTGAAAAAGCAACCTATGGAATGAGATAAAATATTCATAAATTATATATCTGCTAAAGGATTAATATGTAAAGTACATAAGTAACTGGTACAACTCAATAGAAAATAAATAAAAACAAAAAACATAAAAAGTGGGCAAAGGGCTTGAACAGACATTTCTTCAAAGATATGTAAGTGGCCTGCTAGAACATTAAAAGTTGTCCAACATCTCCAATCTTCAACATAATGCAAATCAAAACCCCACTGAGAGATCACTTTACACCCTTTAGGATGTCTATGAACAAAAAGACAAAAGAGAACGAGTATTGGTAGACACGTGCAGAAAAGAGAACCATTTTACATTGCTGGTGGGAATGTAAATTGATAGAACCACTATAAAAACAGATTCAAGGCTTCTCAATAAATTAAAGTTGGAATAACTATATGATCTAAAATACTGATGAATTTATATCCAAAAGAATTGACATTAAGTTGTCAGAGATATTTGCATTCCAATATTTATCACAGCATTATTTACAATAGCATAAAAGGAAACTTATCCGTGTCTATTAACAGAAAAATGGATAAAGAAAAATGCTACATACATACAGTAAAATAGTATTCTGCCTTAAAAAATAAATTATGCCATTTGCTACTATGTGAATTAATTTAGAGGACATTATTCTAAGCAAAAAAGCCAGAAACAGAAGAACAAATACTACATGATCCTACTTAGATATCTAAAAGCGTCAAACTCATGGAAGCAGCAAATAGAATGCTAGTCAGGAGCTCAGAAGAGGAGAAATCAGGAAGGTATTTTCAATGAGTACATAATTTCAGTTATTCAACGTAATAAATCCTATACAGCATAGCACATATAGTTACCTATATTGTATTGTAGTGGTCCCCAACCTTTTTTGGAACCAGGAACAAGTTTCGTAGAGGACATTTTCCCCACTGACGGGGAGTGTGCTGGGGATGGTTTTGAGATGAGACTGTTCCACCTCAGATCATCAGGCAACATATTCTTATAAGAAACCACAACCTACATTCCTTGCTTGCACAATTCACAATAAAGTTCATGCTCCTAGGAGGAGTCTCTGCTGATCTAAGAGGAAGCAGAGCTCAGGCAGTATGGTGAGCATTGGGACCAGCTGTAAATACAGATAAAGTGTCGCTCACCTTCTGCTGTGTGATCAGGTTCCTAACAGGCCATGGACCAGCACTGATCTGTAGCCCAGGCGTTGGGGACTCATGCTATATTGTATGTTTAAAACACTGTTATGATTGTAGTATTTTTGTTAAATGTTCCTATCCAAAAATAAAACAAAACAAAACAAAAACAGAGAGAGAGGAATCTTTTTGAGATGATGATTAGGTTTCATGGCATAGTTTATGGATCGCTTCATGGGTCTGTTTATCTTTAAATTTATCAAGATGAGTACATTAAATATGTACAGGTTTTTATATGTTGTAAAAGCCAGTAACAACAACAACAGCAGCAAAAAGGTATGGTGTGAGTAAAAGATGGGATAAAGAACTCTGTATTTCTTTTGAGGAGAACGTATTTTTGAGAAAAATTTAAATGTTTCAACTCAGATTTATAGGATGGAATCTTTACGAATGTAAAATTACTTTTGTTAATTTTGAAAAAAAATTATCAGTGACTTATTATACAGACAAAATTCAGTGGAGAAGAATCACTGAATAGGTATATTTCTCCTAATTCTCAAAGGTCAATTAGGCAGTGACATACAGCTTTGTTTACCTCTGCCAACTAATACAATAGTCACTTTAAGTTTTCAGGAATTGGAAAGTTCAGTCCAAAATAAACAAAAAATTTGATCCTCTATTTTCTTGAAAACTACTATATTCACACTCGGATGCAAATCTCTCCAAAGTTTGCTGACATGCGCTGGGCTGCAAATCTTGCATTGATCACATTCTTTATCTCTTTCACGACTAACTACAGTCTTGCTCTATGTGGCTTGTGGAAAGGAATGAGGGAAAAAATAAAAAGGAAAAATCTTAATAGCTACGGATAATTATTAAAATTGAACAGTTATTAAACTGTAACTAATGCAGAGCTTATATATTTTATCAGTTTATGAGAAATGGGGAACTGTATTAATGTTGCCCAAACCAGGATCAATAATCACGTTCAGGAGGATTTCATGTATTCGACAGTAAAAGTTAAACACTCAAACCGAAATTTTTGTCAGGAAGGGACTGAGAAAAATTTAACTGACAAATCGTTAATAAAGTTTTGCTTCATGCACTTTTGTTCATAATTTTTGTTCAAAACATGAATAGTTAATTCTACAATATTTAAGATTTTTGTCAGAATGACGTGAGGTATGAAAACGTGCACATGTAAGAAATTATCACATTTCTTAATGAGAAAAATTTTAAATACAATAGGTTGGCAACTGGTTTACATGTGATTAGGTAGCTAGAATATGTACATTTTGTAAAAGTATTGCCTGCAAGGTATGATGACTAAAATATGAGTTCAAAACATATATCACGATTAATTATGGTAGGCGACTTTTTTCAAAATCATTAAAAGAGTTCATGGTTGATTTTTACGTACATATCATTTTGACAACATTAATGAAAGTAAATAAATATCTACAATTTCAATGTAAATGAAGCTATTATCTTTCAATAAAGTTTACCCAGTTTTAGAACTTTGTACATATTATAGTTATATAGTAAAATTTTACCTTCATTCAATAAATAAAAAACTGTTGAGTAGTTTTTTACATGAATGAATTTACATGAATGAATAATCAGACATCTTGCCTTTAGAGCTGGTTCCTGCTCCTGTACTTGGTGTTTAAATACATGAATATTTGGGGTATTTATATGCATGGACTATCCTTAAGTGACAATCTTGGTAGTAAATGTTATCTTTATGACCCCCGATTCTGCTGTGTGAGACTAGGACTCCAGATAAATCTTTTCCAGAAGTAACTATTCTAGGATTTAACTGTTAGATAACAATTTTTGGTGCCATGTGGATGATTCTCTCCTAATCCATTGATGCCAGGAATCTTTCTTCTCCTTGACCTTTGACTGATGTTCATATCACCCAGGAAGCACACTCCAGTCGAATCCACTGGAATACCTAGTTATAATAACCACTCAGTGGGAAAATAAGGTTGTCACAAAATCTTCCAGTTTGAAGTCCCTTTTTAACTCTCCTTTATCCCCTCTGACTTACCATAATTCTTACCTTTTTCCTTGTTCCTTTTATTTCTTTTTTCTCACAAATACTAATCAATTTATCTTTTTCTAGCTATTATACAATATCTATTATAAAAATCCATATGTGTCCATTTAAGAACTATATTTACAAGTGATAAAATCAGTTTAACTCAATTCAGCAAATATTGTGTGTGCATTCTTATTTAATGGTTTTATTTCCAGTGAACTTGCACATATGGCTCCAGGCAATAAGTAGCCTCTTTCTAGATATTTTAATTTGAGCCAATTTCAGAAAGGGATTCAACTAAGATATAACATTTACCATATACCTCTGAAGCACCAGTAACTATTTTACATGATTTTTATGTGGAATCTAAGTTAAACTTCATAGGAACCTTTAAGGGTGTTAGCAATATTTATGGAAAATAGAAAATATATTCAGTAACTGTGCTGAAGCCCACGAATTTTCCACTAAAACATCTAATTAATAAATGATAATAAGAAACTTGTTTTGTATAACTTACTGTAAATTCTAACTGATATTTTCATAGATCATTTAAAAAAAAAAAAAATTCCTGTCCCTGACAATCACTCATACCTGAGAGGAAAAGACTCATTGTAATAATGTTTGAGTTTGTTTCAGAACATTTGTTTCTTCACTATCCTAACACCCTAGTCAATGAATAGCTCCCTAAAGACTCACTAACAATGGCAGAAATGTTTACACATTTATTTGACATTTACTTTCGGATCGAGAGCCCATCTGGATCTTTCTAAATGATGTACCAACAGAGAGACCATAGTCAGATCCATTTAACAGAGACCTGGTATTAGAGTCATTTGCAGTTGTTTTTTCATTATATATAGAAAAAAAAAAAAAAAAAAAAAAAAAAAAAAGGAAACACTTTTATTTTCAACTCTATGGTGAAAGAAAGGGAATGTGGGAGCTGGCAGTGAATTTTCATGAGGCAAAGGCTTCTTTTATTCTCCAGTGAAAATCTAATGAGAGAATCACTTTCTCTGCAGTACAGTGAACTGAAGGTCATCATCAATTCTGTTTACTCCTGTTGCAAGTGACTCCAGTGCTTGTAAATAATTCATGATTCTATGTGATAAATAACATTTTATGTAAAAGAAAACCATGCCTGGGTTTACTAAGTGTTTCTTTAATCTTTTGAAATATATCAACTGAAATACCTTCCACCTTTGTATACAGCCTTAGCTTAGTCTCATAAGAATTGCTTTCCAAGTCTTTGTTATGAAAAATATGGGACGCCTTACAGTTAAAATATGGAAAAACTTGTTGCATAAAGGCAAATTGGCATAAAATCTGGTTTATCATTTTTAAGGTTTCATAAGAAGCAACATTGCAATGTGTACGGTATATTTATCTGAATAACTGGAATATTTCAAGGGGTTATAAACAAGTAGATTATACACTCAATTTTATAAAATAAAAATTCAGGTAAAAGCAAATCCCTACACTTCCCCACAACATTTTTTTCATCTTTCAAAGCAAGAATTTTTTTTTTAATTTAAGTCTATTTTTTCCAAATGTAGTAAAATATATATTTTGTTACATTTTTCAAGTATTTCTAAACTGTATAAAGTAAAATATTCTGCTATAAAATGATATCTACTTTTATTAGACAAACATGACTAGTGAAACCAAATAAGGATAACTTAATACTTTTCTAATCTAAAAAAGATTAGGAAAATCCTTCTAAACATATTGTAGAAACCATTTTTCTTTTGAGCAATGATTTTACTAGTTTCAATTAAAATAAGTAAAGTTCATAATGAGTCAGAGTTATCTAGAAAAAAAAAGAATATTCGAAGAAATAAATGCTTTTAACACCTAACGAAGTCATTACCTCTTATTACTTGAGACATTTTATAATTTAGGTGCATAAATGTATACATATCTCAGTTTGTTAAAATATTTGACATTTTCAATGTGTGCTTATCAAGAAACCATGCTAATTGGATGTTTTCATGTTTTTGTAGCATCAGGGCTTTCTGAGAAAAGGAAACTTGCAACCTGTGTTAAGGAACGTTGGATGGCAATTCTTCCTTTTAAGTTAGAAGTGGTGCATTTTCCCATAAACATTTGGTTACATTCTAATGGTGATAGAAACCAGAATCCTTTTTTTTTCACCCCTAGAACTAAATGATCACATCAAAGAGTTGTAAAGGTCACTCTCCTTTCCTCCTAACACATACTGTGTAAGCAGTTCCTACATAAGCTCCAAAATTCATAGTTACAGGTTTTACTTTTCCTATGCTACAGAACTCTACCTATATCCTCTCTCATATAGTCAAATGACATCTGCCCTTATCATGCTGCCCTATGGGAAAGTGGGGCTTAGAAAACCAACAATAAGATGATCAGTGAGTAAACAAAATATATTTTTCCTAATCTAGTGGTCTAGCATTCCAGGCATATGTTACCTGTGTAAATAGTGTAATATCTCAGATCCTTCCCAATTTCAACTTCCTTCCCTACTTTATGAATTCTTCCTCACAAGGTCAAGTTTAATTTTTTTAAAAGAACAAAAACTCTCTGTAAGACATAAAAAATAATTCACATTAATATTTTAGGTTGTGATTATCTGTTTTATTTTTAAATTAGTTAATTCCTTTTTTCTTCCTTAACTAGAATAATCAAATAGAACTCTTCATACATACCGTCATCTGCCAGGCATCTTGAAGTGACATAAGAGTAAAACATAGTATTAAAATTATATTAGCTAATACAATTGTTTTAATTATAAAACAAAGATCCTATTGTCTTTATATCCAAAATAATCATTGTAGATTGGCCAAATGTGAGGAAAAAATATCATATAGAATACTCACAGTAAAAAAAAAAAGTCACTGATATTTCTAATGATATACACATTTACCAGTCTTATATTCATACTCAAAATGTCAGTTATTTTTACTTGCTATGTTATTCAAAACAGTTAACATTATTTAGGTTGACAGTCAACTTATTTTTACTGAAGATTTATGAAAAATGGCTTGAGTACTTTTCTTAAATATAAACATTAAATCTAATGAGATACAAACAAAAGGGCAGATAATGATAAGCCAACTAAGAAATCTACAAGATTAGGTTGGCTAAAAGGGATAGTGGAAATATTGTTCCCAAAGAATTTCTAGGGCTGGGTGCAGTGACTCACACCTGTAATCCCAGCACTTTGGGTGGCTGAAATGGGTGGATCACTTGAGGTCAGGCAATCGCTCCTGGCTAACATGGTGAAATCCCGTCTCTACTAAAAATATAAAAAATTAGCCGAGCGTGGTGGCGGGTACCTGCAGTCCCAGCTACTCGGGAGGCTGAGGCAGGAGAGTGGTGTGAACCCGGGAGGCAGAGCTTGTAGTGAGCGGAGATCAGGCCACTGCACTCTAGCCTGCGTGACAGAGCGAGACTCCATCTCAAAAAAAAAAAAAAAAAAAAAAAAACCAAAAAAACACACACAAACAAAAAGTTAGCCAGGCGTCAGGGCACACACCTGTAATCCCAGCTACTTGGCAGGTTGAGGCAGGAGAATCACTTGAACCTGGAACGCAGAGGTTGCAGTGAGCCAAGATCACGCCATTGCACTCCAGCCTGAGCAAAAAGAGCAAAACTCTGACTCAAAAAAAAAAAAAAAAAAAAAACCACACAAAAAAACATAATAATAATAATAATAAAATAAAAAGAATTTCTAGAAAGTAAAGTTGTAATACAAAAACAGATAATATTTCTTATAAAACTAGGCCAGCATACGTTAACTTTGGTTACACAAATACAATGACACAAAGTTTTTGATATTCCCAATGTGCAGTTCACATCCTATATAAATTAAATAAGAATAGTTAGGTCTATAAGCCAAGCATTAGTAATATTTAAAGCTCTGCGTGCAGTTTTTAAACACTGTCACGTTTTAGAAGCAATCAAGACTGACTTCTGCAGGACAGTGTGAGGAGCTCCTCTGACCTGCTCCTCAGTGAAACTGGTGAAAATTACCAATAAACCCCAATCATTGGAATCATTTGAAATGGTCTTAAGATAAAATTACATATGAAGATGCACCTATTAAAGAAAACCTACAAAAAATGGTAAAGAGAGGTGAGATTTTGTGGTATTAGAACCAAGATTGCTTCTTCCTTTTTCCCTCTGAACTCAGCCAGGCAGAGACTCCACTCCAGATTGCTGCAGCTAAGAACGTAGGGCTTTCTCTTCACCCAGCTCCCGGATGGAAGTTGTTCTTCTGAGAACCAGTAAAACTTTAACATTTCTCATCCTGTTCCCAGCTACCTATGCTAAGGCTAACTCTCGGTAAATGGAGTTTAGATTGGGGTTTCCTTTTTCCATACACCCCCTACTTGTGGGGAAGAGGCAGTATGTTGGATGTGATGTTCTGAGAATACTGGGGCCCTAATAGCCCTTCCTTGACTTGTGAGATGATGACTGTATACCAGGAGAAGCAAGCAGGCCGCTAACTCTCCTCCCCTTCCACAGCACTCAGTACCTACAGTGGAGCTGTCACTTAGAGAAAACCTTAATATTGTCTCCAACCCAAACTCCAGAGTCATAGATCAGAAATTTTGCCTGAGGGAAGAGTCACCTAATGAAACAGATGATTTAATATCTTTCCAAAGGACCTTCATTTGCAGCAGAGCATGGAAAATTGTAAACCTAAACATACTCTAAACTTCAGTGGAGGTTGTGATGAAAACTAATGTGAAGAAAATTCGTGGTTCTAATGGAAATAAGATCCAGCCTGTATTCCTGTTACTTAGCAGGGAGAACTGGGGAATAAGCTGAGAAAACACTTCAGGGGTCAGAAAATTTCAAATAGTGACTACAGAAACTGTTAAGTATTTTATCCAGAAATCTACAATTTGATTGAATTAGTTTGTAGAGGTATTTATGCCTCAGGGCATTATTGAAAACAATAACTGTCAAAAACAGCCTGTAATTAATGGAGCATGACAGCTGTGTATGGTCAGGGAAAAAGTGGAAGAGAGTCTTACATGATCACTGCATCGTAGGTGTAGTATGGTATACCCAAAGATGGGCCTTCATGAGAAACAGACTGACACTTTGCATGGAGAGCAGTCAAAAATAATCCACCTAGTCATTAAAGATATAAACAAGCAAACAACCATCACAAGCCTCACAGGACAGTGTGCAAAGATGCTGTAATATATTGCCTAAAATATCTAATTTAAAAAAAAACCTTATGAGGTATTTAAAAATAAAGTATTATCCTACAGCAGAAAAAAAGGCAATAGAAACTGCTTGTGAAAGCAGCTAAATTTCAGATTAAACAGAAAAAGATTTCAAAGTAGTCATTGTAAATAAATATGCTCATTAACCTAAAGTGAAGCACAGTTAAGGAAGTCAAGAAATATATCATGACAATACTACATCAAATAGAAAACAGTAATAAAAATAGAATTTATATTAAAAAGAGTAAATGGAAATTATGTAGTTAAAAAATACAATAACCAAAATGTGTAACATTTAATAAAAGGGCATAACAGCAGATTTGACCTGCAAACATAGAGACAAAAACACACACTTCATAATAAAAATGCTGAAAGTCAAAGAAAAGAAAAAAACTGTTGTAAGTAAAAAGAGAAAATGGCATATAACTTGCAAGAAACTTCCAATAAGAATAAAAGCTGACATTTCAGAAAAATTAACAGAAGCTAGGAGGCAAACTATTTTAACATATTCAAAATACTCAAGAAAACCAACAACAACAAAAACTGTCAATCAAGTGTCCTATACTCATCAAAGCTCTCTTTCAAAAATGAAGGTGAAATAAACACATGATTCAATAAAGAGAAACTGAGACATACTCTTTCTTACTGCTCTGCCTTAAAGACATATTTTAAAAATTCTTTAGGTTGAAAGCAAGTTCTGCAAATGGTAATTATAACCATACAAACAAACAAAGAATATTGATAAAGTTAATTATATAATTATAAAGCAGACTATAAATTCATATTTTATTCTTCTCAATATAAACTGATTTAAAAAGCCATTGTATAAAATAATATGTGTAAAATGTATGCATATATGTTTAGAATAGACATATAACACATAGAAATGCAATATATGTATAATATATTTGTCAATAACAGCACAGCAGTGATTGGTGGGCACAAATCTGTAATGGGTTAAAAAAAAGACGACAGATGGTAGAGTCATAACAATAAGAATGTATTGTTGGGTTTTTAACACTAATTAAGGCATTACGTATAACAATAATTCCATGTTAATGGGGATAAAGGTGATATAAGGTAGTAATGTTTATATGTAATAGTGAATTAAGCTGATATAAATATGATACTATCCTAATAAGTTAAAACGGATATGATAAATGTTAGAGTGAACACACAAATGCATACACACACATACACACAACTAAAAAATGGTGCAGAAAGCATTAATAAAACCAAAATACCACATTAAAACACAGTCATTTAATACAAAATAAAGCATTAAAGTGAAATAGAGGGAAAAAGACATGAGATATACAATGCAAAATATAAAATAGCAGACAGAAGTCTAACTATATCAGTAACATTATTACTGATAGATTAAACATTTCAATCAAATAAAGATTTTAAGACCTAATTTTTACAAAATGATACAATTGTATGCAAGGTACATATTTTAGATTAGAAAACACAAATAGAATGAAAGTAAAAGGATGGAAAAGATTTATCAGGCAAACAGCAACCACAGGAACGCTGATGTGACTATACTAATAGCAGATGAAACAGACATTAAAATAAAAATGAGTTACTAGAAATAAAGAGTATATTTTATAATAAACGAATCAATCCATCAGAAATGTATAACAGTTTAAAACATATATGCACCAAAAAAAAAAAAAAAAACCAAAAATGTGTAAATTAAACACTAACAGAAATTAAGGGAGAACTAGATAATTTAACAATAATAGTGGGGGACTTCAATATTTCACACTTAATAATAGTATATAGTCAGAAATTCAACAATTAAATAGAATAATTGGAACATAAACTTATTCAGCCTAGCAGATACTCATAGCGCATTCCACCAACAACACAGGATATAGATTATTCTCAAGTGCAATTGAAGCATTATCCAGGATACATCATATTAAATGTCATAAAAGAAAACTGAATACATTTAAAATAATAGAAATAATACAAAGTATGTTCACCAACACAACGGAAGAAAATTAGAAATAAATAACAGGAAAAATGTGTACATACTTACAAATATATAAATATTAAACAACACACTCTCAAGTAGCCAACAAATTAATAAAATTTAAAAGGGAAATTATAATACATTAAGAAGGATAAACATGAAAACACAGTATTTACAAACAGCAGTGAAAGCATTGTTTAGAGAGAAAATTATAGCTGTAAATGTCTATACTAAGTTAAAAAAAAGAATTCAAAACAAAAACTTAATTTTCTAACCTACGACATCAACAAAAAGCAAACTAAACCTAAGACAAGCAGAGTAAAGTAAATAATAATTGCTAGATAGTAAAATAGAAAGTAGATGAAAAAATAAAATATAGAAAATCAATGCAACCAAAAGATGGTTCTTTTAAAGATCAATAACACTGACAAAACTTTAAATTTACCAAGAAAGAAACGGAGAAGAGTGAAATAACTAGAATAATAAATGAAGGAGGAGCCATCACTACTGACATAACCAATTAAACAAAAAAAATGAAAAAGAAATATTGTGAACAATTGTATGCCAACAAACTAGATAACTTAGATATAATGGACAAATCCCTAAAAGACAAACTATCAAATTTGACTCAAGAAGAAATACACAATTTGAATAGATCTATAAGAAATGAACAGACTGAATCCATATTCAAAAACCTATCCACAAGGAAAAAGCCATTCCTAGATAGTTCACTAACCCAAGTCTTCCAAATATTTAAAGATAGTTCATGAAAATTGTTTACAAATTATTCTCTTCCACTTACCTCTCAAAATAGAATAATTCTGAACTAATTTAGTGAAACCAATATTACCTTAAAACGACAATACCAACAGATCACCAACAAAAAATGAAATTTTTAAACCAATATCCCTTATGAAGCTGTATGCAAAAATCCTGCATAAAGCACTAGCAAACTGAGTCCAGAAATATATAAAAAGAATCATATACTCCAACCAAGTGGGGTTTACTTTAAAAATGAAGGTTGACTGTCCATCTAAAAATTAATTATTGAAATACAATTTACTAAAATAATAAATGAAAATCATGCTATAATCACAATAAATGCAGAAAAAATATTTGACAAAAGCCAGAAACTTTCAATAACAAAAGCACTAAAAAATAACAGTATGAATTAGCCGGGCGTGGTGGCGGGCGCCTGTAGTCCCAGCTACTCAGGAGGCTGAGGCAGGAGAATGGCGTAAACCCGGTAGGCGGAGCTTGTAGTGAGCAGAGATTGCGCCACTGCACTCCAGCCTGTGCTACAGAGCGAGACTCCGACTCAATAATAATAATAATAATAACAACAATATGAAGGAACTTCACTCCCTGAAGCTGATGAAGGGAATTACGAAAACTCCACAACTAACATCATACTTATTTGAAGAAGATAGGATGCTTCCCACTTACAGTCAAGAAAAAGACAAGGATATATATTCTTGCTCTTTTATTTAGCATTGTACTAGAGATTCTAGTTAGTCAAGAACAAAAAGAAAAGTAGATGAGAAAGGAAGAATTGAAACTATATTAACAGATCATGTGATTATATGTATAAAATCATATGGAATTACTGAAAAATTAAAAGTAATGAGTTTAGCATGGTTGTAGGATACAGTATCAATATCAAAAAAATCAGTTACATTTCTATGCTCTTCCAGTGAATAGTTTTAAATGTATTTTTTAAAGTTTCAGTTATAATAGCATCAAAAATTTTTATACCCAGTAATAAATTTAACAGAAAAACAAAGTGTCTACTCTAAAAACTGCAAAGCATTGTTCAAAAAAACGAAAGAAAATCTAAGTAAATGAAAAAATACCCATATTCGTGGATGAGAAGACCTAACATTGTTAAGATGGCAATGCTACTCAAACTGACCTCCAGATTTACTGCAATTCCTGTGAGAATCTTAGCTAACTTTTCTGTGGAAATTGACAAGTTGGTTCGTGTAGAATTGCAAGAGACCTAAAGAAACAAACAAAAAATGTTGAATCTTTGCATTAGACCATATAAAGAAATTAACTCAAAATGTATTAAACACCTAAATGTAAAACCAAAAATTACAAAATTCGTAGAATAAAACATAAGGGCCCATATTTTGGACCTTTGATTGGCAAAGGATTCTTAGATATGACACCAAAAGCAGTAGCCACTCACGCACACAAAAATCAGTAAACTGGAGTTAATCAAAATTAAAAACAGGACATCATCAAGAAAGTGAAACGTCAGTCCAGAGAATGGGAAAAAAGTTATAAATCACATGTTTGAAAAGGAAATCATGATATGTGTATGCACAAATATATATGTCTATAATCATACAACTCAAAAATAAAAACAACGCAATTAAAAAATAGGCAAAGGATCTGAATAGACGTCTCTTCAAAGGAGATATACAGATGGTCAGTAGGTGTAGCCATGCTCCAAGGAACTAAAGAAAACAGTGAATAATAGAAAGTGTTGAGCTTACAGGAAGAGCAAATATGAAAAGAAACAGCTTGCTGATACTCTCTTTGCTTATAAGGTAACAAAACTGGCTGACACCAGTTAGAACCAATATGGACAACTGTGGTGTGTGCCAAATGAACTTGCTGACATCACAGCCTAAATTTCCATTGCCTGTGTCATATCACGCCCCCGCCCCCCTGCCCAAATTTGCAAATGCAACCCATGAAGGGGCATGAAGAGATAACTGTGCCTATCGGGGAACTTTACAGGGGGAAAGGGGTAGGGAGACAGTTTTGAACTGACCTTTTATCTCACCGTTGGTGGACACACAACAAAGTGTTTTTGTTTTGTTTTGCTTTTCTTTTTCTTTTTTTCTTTTTACGTTCTCAAAACCTAGGGCCATGGTATTTGCTTCTATGTGCATCAGGCAGCGAGCCTTTTTCTCAACAACATAAGTACTCAAAAAGATTCTCCAAGTCATTATGCATCAGGGAAGTGCAAATCAAACTCACAGTTTGATACCAATTCACACTCACTCAGATTACTAGAATCAAAAAGTAAGATAACAACAAGTGTTGGCAATAATGTGGAAAAATGAAACCATTCTATTCTGCTAAAAGGAATTTGAAAATGATAGAACTGCTTTAGAAAACACTTTAACAGTTCTTAATATTATTAAATATAGAGTTCCATTATGATCCATCAATTTTACTTCTAGATGTATACCTGAGAAAAAGCACATATCTACATATACAGAATCTTGCATGCGAATTTTATAATAGCATTATCCATAATAGCAAAAATGTAGAAATTGCTCACTTTGGCAACACACACAGACACAAAATTGTAATGATACACAGAAGATTAGTATGGCCTCTGTGCAAGGATGACAGGCAATTCATGAAGCATTCTATATTTTTATTTTATGTTTCAAAATAACTAAGAACATAATTAGACTGTTTGTAACACAAAGAATAAATGCTTGAAGAGATGGATACCCAATTTTTCATGACGTACTGCATACCTGTATCAAAATATCTCCTATACTCCATAAATATGTATACCTACTATAAACCACAACAGTTTTTAATGTGGAGATAAAAACACCTACCATATATCCACCATTTTGTTTTAATGTGGAAGGAAACCAAATGACTGTCAATGGAGAAATAGATAAACAAAATGTGATGTATCAATTTAATGGAATATAATTCAATCATAAAAAATGAATGAAGTGCTGATACATGCTATAACATGGATGAACCTTGAAATCATTACACTAGGTGAAATAAGCTAGTAACAAAAGTTTTTCATACTGAATGATTCCATTCATATAAAAGTTCAGAATTGGGAAATCTATATATACAAAAAGTAGATTAATGCTTAGATCTATGCAGAAGTGTTTTGAAGGGAATGATAGCTAAACGTTACAGGGTTTTGGGTTTGTTTTTGAATGATGGAAATGTTTTAAAATTGATTACTGGAATAATTTCACATATGCATTAATGAACTGTCAACCATTAATATATACTTTATATACAGAAATTGTACAATATATAAATTATATCTCAACAAAGCTGTTTAAAAAGAATGGAATAGGATTGTTATAGGATGTAAGAATCTGTATGTGTGTGATTATCTTTATACAACTCTCTTTCTATTACATACTTACATTTTTATTTATCTGTGTTTCTATAAATGTCTATATTTACATCTCTAGATATTTACCAATCTATCTACGTATGTGTCTATTCACTAATTTTTATATCTCTTTTGATTTTTAATTATAAACATTGTGCTGGGATATTTTTTTCTCTCTCTTTTTTTGGAACGGAATATTTTGTTCTCAAGCTATCTATTAATATTCATTTGTTCTTTTATGCTCTAAGCTATGTTGCAATGCCTAGCACTAAATAGATTATGCTCAGTTTAATTAAAATTTATTAACGAGTAAATGCATACATCTTTATTTTGAGCAATTAGTTTCTACATTTAACCATTTAAATATCCTCATTAATTGAAAAAATGACGCTTATATCTATATCTCTCTATAAATATATAAATGTAGCTAGATCTAGATATATTCAAATCATTGCAAAAATTACTTATATGTAAAACTTACCTCAACTAAAGTTGTTAAATACACGTGAAATTAAGTTGTTTTCTTACTTTAAAAAAATTACCTTGATGAAATAATAACTGGAATGCCAATTTGTTTACATTTTGCTTAATTATATACTAAACAATATCATTACTTTGATGTTAGTATTAGTATTGCTGATTTTTAATGTCAATAAGTTTAGATATTCAGGACTTCCTATTAGTTCCAAAGTGGAATCATTAATACTCATTAAAGGACAACCTCCTGTTAATGAGCAAAACATTTTCTTATACTCAGAAGC
This sequence comes from Theropithecus gelada, assembly GCF_003255815.1. Classification (NCBI taxonomy): domain Eukaryota; kingdom Metazoa; phylum Chordata; class Mammalia; order Primates; family Cercopithecidae; genus Theropithecus; species Theropithecus gelada. The sequence goes on along the minus strand of NC_037673.1, from coordinate 25,584,733 downwards.
ATAGACCTAGCAATGAAAGATAGTAGATAAGATGAAAGATACGTGCAAATCTTAAAAAAAAATTTTTTCTCCTTTAATTTAATGCTTTAATCCTGATCTTCAAAGAATCCTTCATATCTCACTAAAGAGTATTAGCGAAGGTGTATCAAGAAATGGTGTAACTGGGAAAACATTTGAGTGAAACTTTGACATTTAAAAACATTCTAATTCGGGATAGGATTTTAGGAAATCTGGAATGTAGTCATGTTTTGGCTCTAATTACCTGTTAGAAAATAAGTTTTGATTGTAATTTTTCCTCTGACTTATTCTTCAATTCCACTTTGTAATTGTAGGCTGCAGTACACTAGCACAAATGTGCTTAACAAAGCTTGTATCTGTCATAGCAACTAGAGAGTGGAGAATACTTCACTGGCAGAATTGTGGACTATGGGAAAATAATCAAAGAAAAGAAGGTTTTCCTAAGCATGAGCTGACAAAGGTGCTCACTGATGTTTTATTCAGACAAAAGAGCTTTCTAGCATCCTTTCAGAGCTCACGTTTCAGAGTTGCTTACACCTTCTAGCAGAGGAAAAGACACTCATGAATGTAGCATTACCTGCCCAATGATTAAATCAAACAATCTTTTTTTTTTTCTTTTAATGACAAACTGAAGAATTTTTGTTTAAGACATAGTACAGAAAAATATTTTTAATCTGCCTTTTAAAATTTTTATTTTATCATTGGTAGGAAAAGAAAGTCAAATCAAAAGAAAAAGTTTTCTAAATATTGGAAACTTATTTATCAAATAGGAAAAGTTATCTTTTCTAAGTAACTATGAATAAGAAATAGTGTGGAATTTCCACATTGGTGAAGTATAATGGTAACCAAAGACTATGGAAGTCTGTGAGTATGTAAGTAAAAAAAACACCACATATCTTAGTTGGGAAACCTTTGATAAACATTTATTTTCTGCAATTTTATACATTCAGATCTAAGTTACAAAACCTCCAAATTTTCTGCAGACAAGTTGGAACTTGTACTTATTTTTATTACATTTAAGAGAATAAATGGCAATACTTTCCTCATATTAGGTTTTAAAATGTGATGCATTAAGAGACTTTTACAGTCTCCTGTGCTAATCCTCATGTACTCTTTATTTTTAAAAGATCTCCTTTCTGAAAATGCCTTACATTCAGATTTGTCAACTTCATATTTTAAACTGATTATTTTATTTAAATATTATAATGGCATTATAATTTCATTGTAAATGCTGCTTAAATATCTAAATTTAATTATTTTGGATTTATGGATGATCTCTAATTCTAAATATTGAAACTTTGAAGCAAATATATGTAGGCTAAACTGAATAATAAAGTAAAAAGTCATGAAATTCTGAAGAGATTATGTGTTGCATATTATATTTGTTCTGTTGAATAATTGGTAGTGTTAATGATTACATTATATATACTATAATCCGACTGAAAACACAGGTCTGTTTTACTGATACAATTATAGTGAAGTACTGTGGCAAACATTATGACAGATTGTAACTTAACATCATTTGTTCAAAATTACCATAATTATATTAGTCTGAATAGTAATTTAAACATTAATTCTGAACCTAAATTGCATTAATATTATTTAAGTAAATATCAGATTAATTTAAAATCAATTTTAATATTTTGCATATTATCTATATTAATGCCTTATTTTACTTTTTATTTTTAGTTCTATAAATGAATTTAATGTTCTTCAATATCAGTTCTATTTGAAAAGTTATAAACGTGTCAATTTGAAATGAACCCTTGCATCTCCCTTGCTTCTTGCTCCCTGTATATCTTTTTCCAGTCAATCATCCAGTCTAATTTTAGTTACTTACAGGTTTCTAACTGTTCCATTTATTTCCAAGAACTATACTGTTGGTACCACATGTCTACTTTTTTTATACTAGACATAATTATACCTTGATATTAAATTGTCCCTCATAAAGTACAAAATATATATTAAGCATATTTGTAAGATGAAGAAAGCAAGTATTTTTATCCCTATTTTACAGATAAGGTAAAAGTTTCAGAGATGTTAAATGACTTCAACTACTCACGTGCTAAGAAAGTGGATGATGATTCCAGATTCTGAGTCTAAGGCTCTTTTTCTAAAGTGAAAGACACCAAGTAAAATAGAAAATATTCAGAGCGATTATTTGAATAATTGATTTTTATAGCTGGCATTCTTTACATTTACTTTCCCAATAGAAGGAGATGAATTCACATCTTTGAACACAAATGAAGGGGAAAACCAAACAAAACAGAATCAATATAAAAAAAATATATACTTTTAAATGTCAGACTTTCATCCTTTAAAATCATTAAGCATATGGGAAGAAATCAATGTTGTACTCATTCAAAATCAATAAATGGCTTTTCCTCTTCACTTTGTGTTGTTTGTTTTTAAGATTTGTTTTATTTTTAAAGTATTTCTAACATAGCCATAAACAGTTTTAAAAATTACCAGCACATAAAAAAAGTTTTCTATGTCAATATCCTCCTTTAGCTGCCCCTCTAGTATTACAGTGGCATGGAGCAAGATAAAATTTTAGCATGGCCAGGCGCGGTGGCTCACGCCTGTAATCCCAGCACCTTGGGAGGCCAAGGTGGGTGGATCACAAGGTCAGGAGCTCGAGACCTTCCTGGCTAACACGGTAAAACTCCGTCTCTACTAAAAAAATACCAAAATTAGCTGGGCGTGGTGGCGGGCGCCTGCAGTCCCAGGTACTCGGGGGGCTGAGGCAGGAGAATGGCGTGAACCCAGGAGGCGGAGCTTACAGTGAGCCTAGATCGCACCACTGCACTCCAGCCTGGGCGACAAAGCAAGACTCCGTCTCAAAAACAAAAACAAAAACAAAAACAAAAACAAAAACAAAAAAATTTAATATAACCCAAAAAGAGATGTGGTCTTTTTATTATACTGAAAATAATTGCTTAATATTATCCAATATCCAGTAAACATTCTAATTTCCAATTGTCACTACACAAATATTAATAACAGCGTGTTTGAATCAACATGGAAACACACCCAGCCATTTTCTTTGGTTGATGAATGACTGGATTTTCTTTAGTCTACTTTTTCCCATTTTTGTTTCTTTCTCTCTGTGTGTCTTTTTCTTTCCTTACAATTTTTTTTAGCCTCCTTGTAATCTGCTTTACTTGAGAGAGTTAAATATTCTGAGTTTAGATTTTGCTGAGTTAATTCCTGTGGCATGGCTGCAAATTAAAAGCCATATCAAAGTGTTTGAAAAAATTAAGTTTTTTTTTGTGTATGAGGGGAGCAGGGAAACTACATCATATGCTGCTTCCATCAGTGTCTGAAATATCAGGTCTTTCTTCGTGTATTTTACTCATTTTGAAATGTGAGGTTATATTTTTCATTCCTTTTCTGCACATGTCTGTGTTGACTTTTATACAAATATTGTGCTTCTTATTCTCATTGTATATAGTTCAGCTACAATTTCATTTTTTGGTACTCATAATACTTAAAGTTAATTTTTCTAAACTTATAGGGAAATAAGAGATTAACATAGCTTTTCCAGCATGCTAGCTCTAAAAATTCCTCTTTATTTCATTTCGTTTGATTCATTGTTCTAAATGTGTCAATATGCACTTCACAGGAAACTAACCTGTGATAGGCGGCACTTCTTAACCATAACAGCTTAGGTTGTAACCTCCAGCAGAGTTTAATAAGAATTTTATTTATTCTGTTGAATCCGCTTTCTTTCTGAGATCTGCCTTCTCTGCACTAGCATTCTCCCTCATTTCCATTCTGATTTTGTCTTTTGCACATTACTTTTCACAAAACAAGTACAAAAAAGCAAAATGTTATAATGATTGTAGAGAAGATGGTGCAAATGAAAGGGGAGATTGAACAATCCTAGAACTACTGTCTCCACAGAAGTGAATAGAATATATCAGATAAATATTATAAAGATTAATGTGTTCTTCTATTTAAAGATGTTTCAAAATATAAATGGAAGAATTAAATATACAAGAAAAACTAAAAGGCAATTAAAATAATTGACAAAATGACACTCTTTATAGTCTGAAATGAAATATATTTGTACTAAAACAAAAAAATAAACTTGGCGAAAAAAGCACATTAAAAATGGAAAACAGATTTAAAGACATTACATAGAATGTGGCACACAGAGAATTAAAAATGGAAAAATATTTTTTAAAATGAAATAAAGGCTAGAGGGGGGAGCAGAATGCACACTTCTAATTAGAATTCAAAAAGGAATAGATAAAATAATGATAACTGCTTAATACGGTAATCACTGAACTTTATTCAGAATTAACAAATTGGATGCATCTGTGAATAAAGTAAATCTGTTTAATTCCAAATAGAGAGAGAAAGCAAGAGGCAGAGACACAGAGAGAGAGACAGAGAGAGAGACAGACAGACGACAATGGAAGAAAGACAAAAAGAAAAGCCCATATCAAGACAATTGGAAGTCGTATTCATTTGCTAGGGCTGCCTTAAAAATGTATCTCAAACTACATGGCTTAAATGGGCTAATACACGCTTGCACTCCAAACTTTGTGTCAATATCCACTTCACAAGAACCCAACCTGTGATATGTGGCAGTTCTTAATCATAATAACTTAGATTGCAACCTCCAGCAGGTGTTCAATAATTGTCTTTCTGCTTAAATAGTTGGAGGCTACAATCTAAGCTGTTAGGATTAAGAACTGCCACATATCACAGGTTGGATATTTGTGAAGTGGACATTGTTATAAAGTTTAGAGTGCAAGAGTGTATTACACCCATGAAAGGAATAGGATATAGGTTGGGCAAAGAAAGAAGTCAGACTGAAGGTGAGTTTGACAAATCCTCAGACTACACAGCAGGTAGCTCTGGAGCATGTCAGAGTTATGCTGCATCAGGAGAAATAAACATTTATATTTCTGCCTCATTCAGTCACCGGTTGTGAGCTACTCTGGGAAGAGAATGACTGTAGACAAGATGACGCTTTGCAACTGAGCCAGAACCTGAAGAAGCTGGCAGACGGCTGGAGGCTGCCTGCTGATCATCCTGTCCACATTTACATGGATGGCCAAGTCTTTCACTGAAGGAGATGTGGGAAGCACATCTCCTTATCTAGCACACTCCCATAGCAGAACTGCAATTTGGAGTAAGTATTCAGTGCACCACTGCTATTTTGAACAATTTAACTGCATACAGTTTTTAAATGTCTGTTTGGCAGATGGGTTGAGAAACAGCACAGAACAATATTAAAAAAAAACTGGAAAAATATTGCAATAGCTATTTCAGATAAAACGTTTTAAAAGATTCTTATGAATCAAGTAGTAAAGATCAACAATCTACTGAAGAAAAAAGAAAAGAGGAAAGTAAGTATATGATAGTTCGCAAAATAAGAGTCACAGCAAGCTTAAACCCTGTTGGAATCTGACCAAACACACTAATAAAACAAACACTTACTAAACTTAAATGAGATGGAAATTTTTGGTAATCAGTTTTGTGAAGTACAAAATACTTGTAAAATTCACAATATTGACAAAGATACAGAAATACTGCTTTTATATATTATTGAATTATAGGATATATTGTACAAAACATCCTTACTGGACATTTTGCAATGTCCTCCAAATGAAAAATGTACTCCATGTTTTTCACAGAATTTCCACTTTTAAGCATCCATCCTAGAAACATATACTTGTTTGGGCACAAAACCATATAGACTGGCAATGCTGGAAACAATTGTCTATCAGTAAGAATGGAGTTTAATTATAGTACTTTCAGATAATTAAATGACATAATAATCCATAAAAGAATGATGGATATGTGTACTCACAGGAAGTGAACTCAAAGACTTACCATCATTTGAAAAACAGTGCAAACCCTTACCAGAAGAAGGTACATAAGTATGTATTCATATACCAATTGTTACGTTAAAGATATGCACTTATATAGATATACTGGCATATGTTAACAAAACAGTCACATACTCTGTGAAAATTATACTTTTTAAATGTTAAACTTATTTCTTAACATGAATTTCCTTTATTCTAATGGTATAAAAATTTATCTTAATGAAATAAGAGCACAATTGTTCTTTATAAAAGTTCATAGTTTTCTATGATTTTCCATTATTTTTACGTTTATACCATATGAATATTTTGCCAAATTCTGGATCTCCATGTGGTAGGCAGTTTCTGAGACGATTCAAAAACCTGACATTCATGCCCTTGTGAAACTCCTTCCTTGTGGGTTGGCTGGACCTACTGTCTTGCTCATAAAAATGAGAATATGGAAGAAGTGATTGGATGCCATTTTCTTTTTTTTTTCTTTTTTTTTTTTTTTTTTTGAGACGGAGTCTCGCTCTGTCGCCCAGGCTGGAGTGCAGTGGCCAGATCTCCGCTCACTGCAAGCTCCGCCTCCCGGGTTCACGCAATTCTCCTGCCTCAGCCTCCCGAGCAGCTGGGACTACAGGCGCCCGCCACCTCGCCCGGCTTATTTTTTTGTATTTTTAGTAGAGACGGGGTTTCACCGTGTTAGCCAGGATGGTCTCGATCTCCTGACCTCGTGATCCACCCGTCTCCGCCTCCCAAAGTGCTGGGATTACAGACTTGAGCCACCGCACCCGGCCAGGATGCCATTTTCAAGACTAGATTTTAAAAGACTATGACTTCTGTCTTGTTCAGATTCTTTTTGTCTTTCTTTCTTTCTTTCTTTTTGGTGTTGTTGAGACAAAGTCTCACTCTGTCACCCAGGCTAGAATGCAGTGGCGTGATCTCTGCTCACTGCAACCTCCACCTCCCAAGTTCAAGTGATTCTTGCCTCAGCCTCCCGAGTAACTGGGATTATAGTTGCCTGCCACCATGCTTGGCTAATTTTTATATTTTTAGTAGAGACAGGGTTTCATCATGTTGGTCAGGCTGGTCTGGAATTCCTGACCTCAGGTGATCCACCCACCTCGGCCTCCCCAAGTGCTGGGATTACAAGTGTCAGCCACCATGTCTGGCCCATCTTGTTCATATTCTTACACTGGTTCTTTTTCTATTATACCTACCAATGAACTATTGGAAGTTTCCAGTTGATAGCCAGCAAGAAACTGAGGCTTTCAGCCCTACAGTCACAAGGAACTGAATCTTTTCCATGACCATCTGAGTACTCATGTGTTGATGAATCCAAAGTTTATCCTTCCTTAGGCCTTCACATGATGATAGAACCTGGAAAGATACCTTATTTGCAACTTTATGAGTGACTCTGAAGCAGAGAACCTAGCTAGGTTGTGTCCAGATTTCTCATGCACAGATACTATCAAATAATAACTACAATTTGTTTTCAGCCACTAAATTTAGGGAAAATTTATGATGCAACAATAGAGAGTTAATATAGGCCACATGTTAAAAGTTAACATTTAGACAAAGACAAATATAATTGTGATAAAATATACCCCTGGGGTAGTACATACATGTACTATTTTAACAAAATATATTTTTATTATAGTGCTATTGACAAAGTCACTGGAAATCTAAAAATTTGACATTATTTACCAGAAACAAAGTTTATTATCATTTTAAAGTGTCATTTTAACTGCTCTTATTATAGTTATTCTGCACATTTGAAATAATAAATGTTAGCAATGTAAGTTGGGTTAGTGACTCTTACAGGGTGATCTACGGATCAGTGGCATCTGATGTTGTAACATGTTAGAAACAAAAATTTCTGGCTTCTTTTCAGACCTAAAGAATCTGAAATTCTGGAGGTAGAGACCAGTGATGTATGTTTTAATAATGTTCCAGGTAATCATGATGCAAAACACATTCTACATTTTACAGTTTTCTGCTGCTCTTGCCATGGTCCATTTATGCTTGCAGTTCATAAGTGCCTTGAGTTAGTGAATGGATGGGTTAGCGGGTCTAAGATGGCCTCACCTACGTGTCCAAAGCCTCGGCAGGAATGACAAGACGGCTGAAATTAACTCTCTCCATCCACGATTGCTCAACATTAAATAGTCTGACCTGAGTGTCCTTAGATGATACCTGGCTTACAACAGAATAAAATAATAGAAATACCTAAGGCTTTTGCAGATGAGTCACACAGACACAGGCTCACTTTTGCTGCACTTTTGTTACATTGTATTGGGAAAAAAGTCATACGACCACCCAAATTCAAGGGGAAGGAAAATAGGTAGCATCTACTTCTGGATGAGAAGAGTGGTATGTGCATATAAACGAGAGAGGTTTTATTGCCTGGTTATCTTCAAAGACAATCTCTCACACCATCAGTTAGAGTTTCAGCACAGCAATGACACACATCACTTCCCTCATAACATATTAGCTAGAACCCCATATGCCCCTATCTAATTTCAAGTAACAGGAAATATGATCTTTGGGGTACCCTGAAGAATGACCAGACTGGTGAACGACAATTATGTTTACTTTATAAAGGGACTCACTTTCCTATGAAATGAGTATTGATGATGATAGTGATATAACCATAAAGTCTTTTTTTTCTTCCTCTTTCTTAATTGTAACTAATCAAGACGATGACATATTTATTATTTAACTCCTAGACGTGAAGATTTCCATGTTGGTAATGATGCTCATGCTTGAAGTTTTATAAAGAGAAGCAGTGCTGCTTATAATTGAAGATTCATAAAGAAAAGCTTAGTGTACTGTTTTAAAATATTTTTTTCTAAATTTATGGAGCATATTAAAATGATTGATTTTATTTTTTTCTAATGCTTTTGCATGCACTCTTCGATTTGTAGTATCTCTTGAATGAAGCTTTTTTCCAAAAAATTGGCTCTGAAAATGAAACTGAAGCAATATAATTGACTTGAAAAAATGTTTGAGTTTCCATCTTTTTTTAGTTTTAATTTTGTGCTCACCAACACATCATATCTGATGGATTGAAAAGACAAGAGTATAATTAAGGAAGATGTTATATAAGAAACACACGTATGCTCTCAGCACCAATTGGGTTATTTTTTGTCCAGGTTCTAGCAGATGCACAATTTTCTCAGAAAATAGTTATTAGAAGGCATTCCTGTGTTATTACAGTTAAATAAAGTTTTATTTAATAAGATGTTTTAACATATAATATCTATTGTTTCATCTAAAGTCTTGTGTAAATATATAACAAGGCAATTTCCAAAACTTCAGATATGTGTTTTATCTTTGACCTATGACTAATGAATGCCCCCCTACAATCTTTCAGCTCGCGGAGAGTCATATTGAAATGTTCCATGGCATTTTAATTATTTTCTGAAACCTAAATCAGAAATATGAACAAACCATCACAAAATTATGATTCTGAATCACTGATACTTTTACCAAGTTTTCCAATCATCAGTGACAACTTCATGTCACTACTCATTGCTCATTTTTCAATCTATAGTTATTTAATTACAATCAACTTTTTGATAGCTGTGTGCAACCCAGAAATCACTTAGCAAGCCAAGGATTGCTGAAGAAGATTGACATTAGTCCATTGCATTGTTAAACTGAAAGGAAACATCATGGTAGATTATGCATGTTCAGCTGATGGTTAATATATGAAAGTAATACTTTTGATAATATTCCTATTTTTTGTGTTAAAAATATGATTTCTCTGTAATTATTCTGAAAGAAATGTATGGCTAGAATCCTTAGCTTGAATAATTTTCAAGTGTATTTGAACATCAGCTACTGCAAGTGATTCAATCTAATATATATATATATTTTTTTTGAGATGCAGTCTCACTCTGTCGCCAGGCTAGAGTGCAGTGGCAAGATATCAGCTCACTTCTACCTCCACCTGCTGGGTTCAAACGATTCTGCTACCTCAGCCTCCCCAGTAGGTGGGACTACAGGCACGCACCACCAGGCCTGGCTAATTTTTGTTATTTTACTAGAAACTGGGTTTCACCATGTTGGCCAGGCTGTTCTCGAACTCCTGACCTCATGATTCACCCACCTCAGCCTCCCAAAGTGCTGGGATTACAGGTGTGAACCACTGCAACTGGCAAGTCTATAGTAATCATTTTAATGTCATCTTTACCCTCTAAATGTTGCACTCATAGAGATCTCATAACATCTTTAGAAAAGGCTTATTTTTAAAGTTTGACTGGTAAGAATAGAAGTTTTTGCTTTCTTGTTTTTATTTTATAATTTCTTCTTCCTATATGTGTCTGTTATATGCATATATATGTATGTGCACAGATGTAGACACATATATGTCTCTACATAGACACATATATGTACATGAAATACTCATATTATAGACATGTATGTATGAAAGAATATATATGCATGTATGTATATATATGAACAAGTACATCTGAAAGATATAGGCATATATTTTATTTGTGAAATATGTATGCATTCATGCATTGATGTGTTATATATATCCAAAAAATACATTAAAGAGGGGCACATACACCCACATATAGACATGTTGTGGAGAACATAACTTCTTTTCCCATTGTATTTCTCCACGTGATACAAACTAATCACAGATGTTACTGGATATGGTTTGGCTGTGTCCCCACCCAAATCTCATCTTGAATTGTTGCTCCCATAATTCCCACATGCTGTGGGAGGGATCCGGTGGGAGATAATTGAAACACGGGAATGGTTTCCCCCATACTCTTCGCATGGTAGTGAATAAGTCTCATGAGAGCTAGTGGTTTTATAAGGGAAAGCCCCTTTTGTTTGGCTCTCATTCTCTCTTGCCTGCCACCATGTAAGATGTGCTTTTTGCTTTCTGCCATAATTGTGAGGTCTCCCTCACATGAAAACTGTGAGTCCATTAAACATGTTTTTCTTTATAAAATAGTCAGTCTCAGGTGTGTCTTTTTCAGCAGCATGAAAACTGACTAAGACATTACTTGAAACAAATAAAGTCATCCAACTATTTAAATGTTTAATTGGATGCAACTGATATACTTGATTTGGACTTGCTTCATCTTATATATTGAATTTATTGTATTTTTGGTCATTAATTCACCAAAAATTGGGACCAATCATTAAGTAAAAATGCAATAACATAAAAGATCATGGAACATTCTAATCAGATTCATCAATAGAATAAAGAAAACAAAGAAAACCCAAAATGGATATTTTATTTTGCTAGTCTGAAGATAAAATTCAAATGTATAAATTAAAATGGTTTAAAATATTTTTGAACAAGCTACTTAGATGCACTCCTCAGAATTAGCTAGTAGTTATTTTTAGCTAAAATATATAATTATAAAAGTATGTTATACCATTCATGTGGAAATAGGGGTTTCTGGGAGTATTCGTATTACTAGGAGCTTGTGTCACTCCATTTTCTGTGATAGTAAAATACCTTCTCTAAAAATCCTTGCTTATTACTCATTTTTCTTTCACTCTACATTACATCAAAATTTCTTTTTTTTCTTATTTGTATTTTTCTCAAGACTAAAAATAGTTTATATCTTTTTAGAAGCAGTCGGGGGGTGAAAATATTAAGATAACCCTAGATAGTAAAACACATCAAGTGTACACATTTGGTCTCTATGTCTGCATGTCTATATATCAAAATTATCTATAATTTAAAAGTATTCTAAAAGAAATTATAAGAAAAATGAAGAATTTTTACTCTTATTTATGTGTCTTTAACTCCTTTCCTGTTTAAGAATGAATGAATTGTTTTACAATTATACTTTCATCAACTAATCTACATATTGATTTTTTGTCTAGGTTTTGGGTATCACTAATATACTAAAAACCAGACATTTTTACATATGAGAGAATCAATTTTTTAAACTTTAGATTGCTGAAGTGATCACTGGGAATTCCCTTGATTTTAAGAAAATATATAAAAAATCAGTAATTGTAAGTATAATTAAAGGCATTTATTTTTAGATACAGGTGTTTAGAAATATTGCCAGTGGGACAGATAGATCAATTGAGGTTTGTTTGGGAGAGCAATATTATTGTGAATTATATAGAATAAAAGATTTATTACAGGGATCATACCTTACACAATTGTGGGAGCAAGTGAACAATTTTCTATAGGACAGCATTTCTGGCAATTGGGCAGAAAACCACAGCAGAAAAAAGAAAGTCAGAAAACAATGAAATTTATGGCAAGCTAGAATCTGCAAAGTGAAACTGGAACCCACAATTTTCTGGGTATAGTGTTTTTTGTTTCTCACCCTTGCCTCCAAATCTCATGTAGATGTCTTTTATGTTAAACCCTAAACTGGAGTCAGTCATACAGGTAATCTTGAAAAATAATTCAGTCTAGAATAATTGATACAATACAAAAGCACAAAAAGCTTCTGATAAATGTATGACAACCTAAGGCTTAGATTCAAATGTCACATTTACTATTTTTAACTTACCCAAAATGCAAATTAGAAACTATAAAACATCTGGTTTAACATTTAGAAATAAGTTGTACCCTTCCATTTTTCCCTCTTAATAAAAGACCAAAATCTACTCTGTATATATCAGCAAAGACATGAATAGTTGCATAGAATCCAAAGAAAAAAACAAAACCTAAGTACCACAGGAAACATAAAGAAATATTGAAATATGACAAAACACATGTTTATAGTTTTGCATATTAAGGACCTAAATGCATCTTTCATATGCATATAAAAATGTATTCACTCTGAATGACATATTTATTTTTATTTGTTGAATGCAATCTTATCAAAAGATTTTTCATTAGGTGATCTTACAACTCTGATCCGTTTATCTGTAATAATATCTCAGAAAACAAGCCAATAAAATAAGCAAATGAAGTCTAAATCCTTCCATATGTGCATTCATTGAGATAAATATAGTTAGTGAATTCTATTTCCATTAGTAAATGAAAGCCTACTTACAAAAGTATTTATAGTTATGATAAGTACATTTCATTTATAAAATGGCTTACTGCACTATGGATTATGCAGTGTTTGACGTCATGTACATAGGAATATATCACCACACAGAAAACTTGAGTTTTAACATAAATGTCACAGCAAATCATTTAAAATTAGCATAAATTTTAATGTCAACTATTGCATTCTTGGCTATTTTAGTAGTTTTTATCAGTATCATAATTGTACTTTGCATTGCACTTTTGAAACTTTTGCTTTCAAAAAGGTTGGTTTCTTGTCCATAGTTGCAAATTCCAGTACAGAAACACCATTCACAAATAGGGAAAGTATACTTAGCAACGTCCAAGGCTGAGAAGTATCACAAGATAATTTAATAGCATGATCATTGTTGATCGTATTAAAAACAGAAAAAAAATCATCAACTATTTTATTTTAAATATTTTGTGGGTCTTGTAACTATTTTTGAATTGTATGATAATATCTGAATAGAGTAAAATCAAATTTCAGTATGTTATAGAAAGGGTTCATACTAGAAACCTGTAGGAAGAATTCCACAGAGTCTACAGATGCTTTAACTCTCTCTTTCAGGTGTTTGAATTTATCTGGTAGTACATTTTGAAGGAAAAAAAAAATGCCTGAAAAGTTTTTGAGGTAAATTGAACAATGGAGGAGTTGAAATGTGACTCAATTCTACCACAGACCTTAGCTGATCCTACCAAATATTATGGAGTTGAAATGGTCTATCAAATGTGTCTAATAATGACACAAGAGAAAAGGTCTTGAGATGAATTGAACAATGGAGGAGTTCAAATGTGATTCAGTTCGACCTCAGCAGATCCTACCGGATGTTCTGGAGTTGAAATGGTCTATCAAATGTGTCTATTATTGACACAAGAGAAACAGGCCTTTATACTCACACATAAGAATAGTCATTAACTAGGACTGCTCACAGGAAATAGACAGAACCTTGGGAAATGAAGTTATTCTCTTCTTAGAACAATCCACAGAGACTGAGTCAAGTAAGATCCCAAACACTGTCAATGTACCTTGGTTCTCAATGGGGAATACTGGCAGTGCTCTCCAGCATTCACTTAACATCAATAGGTATAAGAAACAGAATGTTTGTAGCCCTCCAAAATTCATGTGTCTAAATCCTCCTTCCCCCAATGTGATGACATTAGGATGTAGGGCCTTTTGGAGATAATTAGGATTAGATGGGATCATGAGGGCTGAGCCCTGTTGAATAGGATTGGTGCCCATGTAAGGGTCATGAAAGAGCCTTCTGCTCTCTGCTCTCTTCAGTGTGTGGAGATACAATGAGAAGACAAGCATCTGCAACCTGGGAAAGGACACTCACCAGTTTTTGATCATGTTGACATCCTGATCTCAGACCTTCAGCCTAATGAATAGTGTGATATAAATTTCTGTTGTTTTTGAACCACCCAATCTATGGTACTTTGTGATAGCATCCTGAATTCACTAAGACAATGGATGTAAACTAAAAATATATGAATTTTTATTTCTTTACACATTAGAATATTCAGAGTAATGCAAAATCATAAATTAAGAAACAGAAATTAGGTTGCACCCATGTCTAAACATGGCCCACAAATTGCATTGATTTGCATGACCCATATGGTGTTGGTTGAATAGACTGGTCCTCCACCTTCTACAAGTAAGATGGACCTGTGTTACGATGTTGACTTGCTCATTCAGGTTTCTGCATAGACGTCTATAGTCCTTTGAAGAAAGGTAACTCAACGACCTAATTCTGGGTCTCTCTGTGCTTGGGTTCATCTTTTAATTAGTTCTCAGTACCTTTGCTCTACTTAAATAACCAGAATTCAAGGTGCAATTGCTGGTCTCAGGATCCACTGGAAAATGTTCTAAGATCCTTCAGCTCTTTAGACAAGATCCATTAGTCTTCTCACCCTAAGAGAACATACAGAGGAGAGAAGAAATACTTATTTACTCAATATACAGACGTTTAATTAGTTGCCATTTCTGTGTATATGTACTCATTTATTTAAAATGTAACCAAATAGACACCACACTCACATTTCTAAAGAGCCAAAAAGTGACATGCTGTTAAACCTTAACAACTGGCTTAACAAAAAAACCTGCATGAGTTTGTATATGCACATGTAAATTTATGATCCATTTTACCAATACAAAGAATATATGGCACAAAATTAACATGTAATGATAAAATATATAGTACACTATAGCAAATTTCCTATAACCAAATGAGGATCACAAAATGATTTGTTGATCTTTATTGAACTCCTGCTTCTGTGGTCAATATATTGTTGAAATTCACAAATCGGTGCAAATACAATATTGATGTTTGTATGTATTTTCCTTTACATATCTAGTGAATAGAAAGTAGAAAGTGAAACAGTAAAACTTAGGTTGCAAATTTACCCATTCAAAAATGACATCAGAAACTTCTTTATTAAACCAGAAGATAGTTTTTGCATATTTGAATATTTTTGCAATCGTTCCTTTATGTGTCAACTTGGCTAAGCTACAGTAACCAGTTGTTTTGACCAACACCAGTCTGGATGTTGCTGTGAAGATATTTTTGATGCAATTAACATTTAAATCAGTACACTTTGAGTAAAGCAGACTAGCCTTCCAAACGTGGGTGGACCTCATTCAATAAATTGAAGGCCTGATTTTCTAGCCTGTCTGTGAGGTCTATGAGTACTGGACATTTCTACTTCCAGAATTTCATGAGTCAATTAGTTAAAATCTCTCCTCCCTCTATATGTGTACACACACACACACACACACACACACACACACAGAGTCATGAGCTGCTAAAGGATGGTTTATTCATACATGATAGTGGTACCACAGATTATAGTACTGCATTTTTACTATAACTTTTCTATGTTTAGGTATGTTTAAAATACACAAAACCATTGTATTGCGTATAGTATTGAGTGCAGTAACATGCTGTACCATTATGTAGCCTACGAGCAATAGGTTGCACCATGTAGTCTGCTGAAATACACTATGATGTCCACACAATGAAATCAAATAACAACACATTTCTTGAAACATATCTGACATATCCTTGTCATTAAGCAATGCATACTCTGTGTGTGTGTGTGTGTGTGTATGTGTGTATTTTTTTTTTCTTGAGAAATTACCTAAGACAATTTTTCAAATGTTTGTGCTATTCAGTGTAATGGCTATATCTAATGCAATTTTATGTTTTCTAAACATAATTAACAAATTATGTATCATTTCATTAAGTCAAGAATATAAATGAAACCCTGATTTGTAGCATTTGCCAATGTTCATGGTGTAAATACTACCACCTTGGCTAATGTTGAGCTTCCAATTTGATTGTACTAAATATGAAGTTGGAAAGATTCCAGTTTGATGTTATTTTCAAATAGGTAAATTTACAACCTAAGTTTTTACCGTTTCACTTTCTACTTTCTACTCACTAAATGTGTAAAGGAAAATACATGCAAACATCAATATTGGATTTGCACTGATTTGTGAATTTCAACAATATATTGACTACAGAAGCAAGAGTTCAATAAAGATCAAGAAAGCATTTTGTGATCCTCATTTGGCTAAGGGAAATTTGCTGTACTGTACTATATATTTTATCATTACATGTAAATTTTGTGTCATATATTCTTTGTATTGGTAAAATTGATTGTACTAAATGCATAGTAGTACATTATTATATAATAGCTCTACCATACAGATACAATAGATTTAAATTGTCACAAGTGCATAGAAAATAGTAAAATGTAATCAATATGGAAGTTATATGTGGAGTGTGTGTTGCTTTTGTTTCTATTATCATTTATTAGATTATACATTTTTATAATTTAATTATTAATAATGCCACTGAATGATAAACAACTCACAAAATTTGAAAAAACAAACAGTTCTTATGGGCTATTATGTTCCAGTTCCATAAGAGCACTGAAGCCACCTTCCAGCCATTGAACTATGGCATATTTTCCTAAGGGAGGCTAAGTGAAGGGGTCCCCAAAGTGTTTCCCATGTAGGCTCCTTTGGTTCATAATCTGCAAAAATGAGAAGGAAAGGGAAGGAGATCAAATGGCAAGAAGAGATTGGAAAAGGAAGGGAAGAAAAAAAGCTTGATTCTAAACAGTGCAATGCATTCTTTCAGGTTTCTCCTACACAAATATACAGCAAAACCATATGCTTAGTCCCTTAAGCATCCACTCATTATCAATGGCAGGTTTTCATAGTATTATTCAGAATTAGTGGATGTTAACTATCATGTAAAAAATAACAATAGTAGTATTAATCATCATATAAATTATACTAGATATCTTGAGCACTACAAAAATCTTAGCTAAATCTTTAATTTATAACAAATATTATTCATTATTTTCAATATCCCAAAGGAAAGATGAGTTTGAAATTGAGAACACTCACAGATTTTATATCTATATATATCATATAAATCCATATGTATTTCATACTTACGAATTATATTCTTACAATGGTATATGAAGAGAAGATGTTATGTATATAGACATTCTATTATTTGCATTTCTATCTTTTTCTTTTTGTAGTTATACTGTATAGTCCAACTGAGCCAAATATTGTTGTATGATTTTTGTTCCTTTAATATTTCCTCTAGAAAACTTCAATTTTTCTTTGCCAAAGAATTTTTTTATATTAATATTTGATTTTTTGCTATATATTGTGTTTTTATTTGTGCCCTGGTTCCTTCCACCCCCTTGGTACTGGATAATTGGTCTGTCAAATTAACAGATGAGTTAATGTAATGTGAAATAAAAGACCAAAAGGAAGCAATTATTATAATAGCAACAATTTGCAGTTACTTATGGCTTTATATTTCTGTGCATGATTTGAAAAGTAGACATACTTTTAATCTGAACTCAAAAGGAAATAAAACTCAATGGGAGAGTTTTAAAATTGTTCAGTGTTGATCTAAGTTAAATGCTGATATTATGCAAGAAAAAAGGTTTCTGTAAGATGTTTTTAGCAAAAAAACTGTGGAGAGGAAGAACGCATGTGGTTAAAGACTGATATGCTCTGGGTCAAACAGGAGTTGATTTGCTAGAATTAGGTCATTTCTGTTTCCATCTTTCTCAGTATCCTCTACTTCTTTCTAAATCAACTCTGTGATACTTCCAGAGCTCAATGGGGCACAGGGTAGAAACCACCATTATAGTAGTGTGTTCATTCCATATGCATAGAGTTGGTAATTTTGGTTTAAATGTGTTGCAAAAACCTGATAATAGTAATAAAAGCTTTTTATGGTCTCTGGCAATTTTCATTTAGTAATTGCTGATTAAAACAAAGTCAATTTAGTAATAACATACAGCTTGGTTGGTATCTAAAATGAAGCAGAGTTATATATATATATATATATATATATATATATATTTGGTTTGTGTGTCTATATGTGTGTGTACATATATGTAAAGAAAAATGAAAGAGAGAATTTACATAGTCAATATTGACAACTTTTACTCTTTGACAATCAAATATTTACTAAACATTAAACTTAAGGGTGGGTCTTATGTCAGCTTTGTAAGTTACAAATTAAAAAGAAAAAATGCTGGTTTTGTTCTATGTGTTCAATAAATATTTTAATTGATGCAGAATGACTCTAAAATGTCCATGAATTTTATGGTATAACCATTCCATATTAAAACATGGGATATCTCTCATGATTAATTTAGTTTCTAGTTATATTCTCATGTGAACTCCATTTCTATTTGCTTTCATTTAAAATATTCTTGTGGAGTAAAACTCCTACTTACTGTCTTCTCCCAGTAAATATAAGACATTGCAAGATTGGATAAATGTATTATTTGAATTTAACACATTTTAATATTATTACTGAGAGATTCCTTGAAGCCGTTTTTCTTCCATTTGGACACTGACCTTCCTAAATGTTTTATCATTGTTCTTCTATTAGAAACATTGAATCTTGTATTGATTTTTGGCTTTTAGCTAAATCTGAGGTGGACAAAGTCAATTCATGTATATCTTATACAATGTTTAAAGAATTGCCTTCAGCAGGCTAGAAGTCCATGATATAATTACATATTTTTTTTAATTTGAGTATTAGAGCATCATAGTAGAATTCCCTGAACCTTTTACACAGGCCTTAGATCTTGCAATCAAACACTCTAGAGAAAATAGTAGTATAACATAGAAGATACAGACACTAAATACAAAAGAGACAATGATTATAAAATATATTGGAAAATGTAAATTTTCCTTACAGTCTAATTTCTCATCTATCTAATGTGCAATAGTTCACTTTTACTACCTTATCAGTACCCTATCTAAGGGAGAAGACAATAGCATAATGCAGATAAAAATTCACATATTTTCAGACATTATTTTATGAATGCTAACTGAGGTATTAACTCTTGGAACCATATTCAAAGCAGTATTTTTTAAACATGGGAAATGGTACAGACAATCTTCCAAATACGAACAATGTTATTCTGCCTCTTCTCTTTTTAATTCCAGTCCCACTCACCTTGATAAACTCTTTTAGCTGCTTTTGTTTTAATTATACTGGTGGTTATATGCATAATTCTAACTGATATATTTTTAATATTGTTGTTGATTTGTCAAGTTTAAGCTCTTATTTATCACTCTACTACTTGGTGCTTAATATCTTATAATTTTTAAAATAAGAAATATGTTAAATAATATAAGAAGTCTAGTTCAATTGAATTTGTCACAGGTCTCTTGATTCTCTACATTTTAAGACAGATTATTTGCACTTACCAGCTTCTAGTTTTCCGATTCCATTTCCCTATCTTAATTGTGATAAAGAAAATTTACATGTACATTGTCACTGTCTTTAGCATTCATTTATATCATGACTCCATTAAGAAATTTTCCTGAGCCTTGGTTATAAAACTTAAAACAACATTTGTATTGCAACTGCTATATAAACATAGCTTATTCTGGGCCCAATATGTGTTATAATTGTATAATTTTTAATGCCATGTCCTTTAAACAAGTACATGCAAATGATCTTAATGTATGTCTTTATATTAAAATTCTCTATCATTTGTTTAAAACCTTGCTTGCCACAATATGTTTGCATCACATCTGGAATATGAATTTAACATTTGGGTTTTGTCCAAGGTGGTGTTTTTTTCTTACTTTTTCTGAGAGTTTCTCTTAAATGATTCCCTTTATTGTATCCTCAATATTTGTGTATTCTGTCAATTAAAATGTCTTTTCTGTTCCCTGCACATTTTCATCTTTCTTTTTCCCCAAAGATCTCCATTCTGGAGCACTCTGTTCTAAGTGGAATTCATTGCTCAATATTTTCCTATACAGTTGTCTTCTGGTTGACTCACTTTGTTTACTGGTTTTAAAGGACAGTTAGCTGGATATCACAACCTCTGCTCTTAAATTACTCCCATGTTCTTCTGAAAAAAATTATCGAATAAATTCCTAAAAATAATTGCCAGTAGAATATAAATGTTCTGTGTGCTTACTTGCCTAGCTACGCTTTTTGCACCCTAGATTGAATGATTGTTCAGATGTCTACAATATACTTTTAAAATATTGCACTCGAATGTTTGCAAATATTATATTAGTATTTTCTACCATTTATTATTGGTGATGCAAAGCATGATGCTACATTAGTTCTTTCTGTGGTGCACATTACTATTACTTTTTATTCTTTTTGATATTTAATTTGTGTATTCGTCTGTTTTCATGCTGCTGATAAAGACATACCTGAGACTGGGCAGTTTACAAAAGGAAGAGGTTTAGTGGACTCTCACAGTTCCACGTGGCTGGGGAGGCCTCACAATCATGGCAGAAGGTGAAAGGTACGTCTCACAAGGCAGCAGACAAGAGAAGAGAGCTTGTGCATGAAAACTCCCCTTTATGAAACCATCAGATCTCCTGAGACTGATTCACTATCACAAGAATAGCACGGGAAAGACCCACCTCCATGATTCAATTACCTCCCATCTGTTCACTCCCACAACATATGGGAATTATGGAAGCTACAATTCAAGACGAGATTTGGCTCAGCGCACACAAACCATACCAATTTGTTTTTGGAGTTATGAAATAAAAATTGTTTGGTGATCTGTCTAAACTTGAGTCACTTTAGACAATGTCTTCGTTTTTCCTAGTCTGAAGCTTCATGATCTTATTTATCTGGTTAATTTCCTTTTGATACTGGCTTATATTTAGTCATTTTCTCTTACAATTTTCTAGTGATGTTGGACCACTTAAATTCCCCTAAACATCTATTTGTATTTTTCCTTATGTATCAGTTTATTTCTTTTTTATCTCAGTAGAGACTGCTCTATGTTACAGCTCTTCATTCAATTTTATTTTAGGGTACAACGATTATATCTTATTTCTGCAATATATGTTAAGAGTTCTTAATTTATAAATGCAATATCTTCTGGACACTCTGAGTATCTTCATTCAGGTTTTCACTGTTTTCTAATTTTCTAGTTCTTTAATGTTTCTCAATTGCCTA
Organism: Theropithecus gelada; assembly: GCF_003255815.1. Taxonomy (NCBI): domain Eukaryota; kingdom Metazoa; phylum Chordata; class Mammalia; order Primates; family Cercopithecidae; genus Theropithecus; species Theropithecus gelada. Next base: position 25,563,380 of record NC_037673.1, on the reverse strand, counting down.
TTTTCTGGTCAGTTTATTGTTACTATTTTTTATTTGGATTTTTCTCTTTTATGCTTGGTTTTTCTTGATAGGCTGATCATAAAGACTCAAGGAATCGATAGCTGTGCACTTTCTTTGATGTTGTATGTCCAAACTAATAGTTTTAGATTTTCTAAATATTTGTTCAATTTATTAAAAGAACGTTTCCTCACAGAAATTTATGCTACCTGCTTTAATAGTTAAAAACAATTCCTAAACTGAATTGTTGTATTTTGGAGTGCTTCAGTAAATATATTTTCATTGTTATGGTTCTCACTATGCATTTTTTCTGACCTTGCTGGCCACCCTGAACTCAGAATTTCTCTGTTGTATCATCATGCAGATTATCAACCTCTGTTAAGGGCCTTTATGGTAACATAAGAAGTGTAATTTTTTTTTTTACTTCCATAATCCCAAAACACAATCCTACAAACTACAAATGTTCTGTTAAATAGAAATGTTTGAAAACTCTAAATTGTTAGACATTTCCAAAGTAACTTCTAAGAGTAATATATTTTCTTTTTGAAAATTAATGCTTAACATAATTAAAAAGCTCTTTAAAATTTTATAAAATTTAAGGTAAAATATGTGTGTGTTCCCATGCATTTGGAATTTTTGACAGTTCGAAAACTTCAGGAAAAAGTTACATTTCACCCAATCTAGTCAGACACCGTTAATTATTTAAGAAGTATTTGTATTTGTAAATGTATCTCTCTATTTAAAATAAAACATCTCTGCTATTTACCCTTCCATTTATTCTTTTCTATATCTAGTACTAAAGCCCCAGAAAAAAAGAGGTTATTTTCCTAATAAAAGAAAAAAATAAACTCGTTACCTTTTTATATCTATACACAACACAAAATAATAGTTGCAGGGAGGAGGAAACAAATTGGTTCTCATTGACTCAGACTTGATCTTTTGTCAGCAATCTTACGGTGGTTTTCAACAGTGAATTGTTACCTTCCAGAATATTATCTTTCAAAATATTTCAAGTGGTTGATTTTTCCTTTCACTTTAGGAAAATGTGTGACCCAACTGACAGTAATCAAACAAAATCTGTAAACGATCAGCGCCTATTTGATCTTCAGCAAAGATTACAGTAACTGAACAGTGACTTATTCACAGGGAGACACAATTTATCATTCATCTTGAAAGGTTAAAAACAGGCAACTATATATATAAATTTGAACAAAGAAATACTTCCTTGGAAGTTTATAACAAAATTCAACTCTTCTGCCTCTGCACTTACTCGAAAAAGAAAGAAAGATGTGGTACATTTAAATGTCAGCAGAGTTAAAATGGTTCTTGGACCAAACTTAAGAAGGTTTGAATATTTTTGTCTGTTTATGTCAAAAGAATAAGACAAAACAAAGTATTATTCTGAACAAGAAAATATTTCTAATTATAAGTTTTGAACATTCTGTTTAAATTTTAAATGGCGGTGTGCTGGTAAGTACTTAAGAATCAGCCTCTCCTTCTAGGGGTGGAAAGAAACCTTAATTGTAGTGTTTGTCAACTTTCATAATGAAAATACTCCATGGATGATTTAGTTGGCGAACATGTCCTCTCTGAATGTGAATTGTGAAGAGATGCTATCAACAGGCTCTGTGAGCCACTTTTCGTCACCTCTTTAAGATTGCTAATGAGGTATGTAAAATTGTAATGTAAAAAATCTCTTCTTCATGTAATCAATCACGTGTTATATGTCAATACATAATACTTTAGAAATACAATGGATAATTAGTAGTTGTCTGGGCAACTTGCTTCATAATCACAAAATGACTATATAGGGCTTATAAGTCTAAAACACTTTTGCTTGAAAAAAATATAAGATAAACTCATATCTGAGAATATGGCTAGAACTCAACTGTACCTCCTGCTGCAATCTCTCAAAATGAGTATTGTTTCAACTCTACCTTTGTACAACTCTTTGGAAGATGTGTTTACTAATGTGAAGTTTCCTGAGAGACTTTTCTCATTAAAATATGCCCATTTCCAAAAGAAAACAGATTACTTATTATCGAGATGATAATATATGTTTGTTAGTACTATTATGAATGTTCTTACTATGAAATGTATTTGGAAGATAAAATGAAAATAATCCTTTTGAGAGAGATAGAGGATAAATAAATAAATATATTCTCAATTTCTATTTTCTGTTCTATATCTTTGGGATACTAATGTTTTTGTGTGTTTGCCCTTGCATGTGATGTGTTCACAGTTATAAATGTTGACATTAAGGGCTGGATGGAGAATCCCAGCAATTTACCAAACATCTGATTCCAAAGCCATATCTATCTTCCTATCTATCTATCTATCTATCTATCTATCTATCTATCTATCTACCTACCTACCTACCTACCTATCTACGTATAATCTATCTAATCTATCTATCCAATCATCTATCTATCCTTCCATTGGTGTTCAGAGATAAGTTAAAATCTTGGATATTGGTGTGACAATTGTCAGTAATGTGTGGAGTAATAAAATACTTCAAAATGAAAAAAATTTAAAAGAAATTTTGGTTATAGTTTTAAAAAAAATTGTTTAAGTCATTAGAGAGTAGGTATATTCTGGTGAAATTTCACTGCTTCAAATGTGAACTTAAAATCTTAAAAAGTTTTCTGAGAGATAAGATACATAGAACCTATAAATAAATAGAAAACATCAGAACTTTTTTTATATACCAGAACTTTTGAATACTGGAAGAAATATCTGAACAAAATTTTTAGTTAATTATAGTCAATGATGAGGCCAGCCCCAATAATTATTTTACAGAGATTCTACACTAGTAATGGTTATTTCTCTCTTTATGACTTTTAGTCCTATTTTAATAACAGAATAGACACAAAATACCAGGCCTTTGTGGTAGATAGTAGGCATTGGTCAGACACAGATTATACCTTCCTATCTTCTTGTATCATTGATATGGTTTGACTGTGTCCCCACCCAAATCTCATTTCAAATTGTAACCACTGTAATACCTACATATCTAGGGAGAGACCTGGTGGGAGGTGACTGGATCATGGCAGTGGTTTCTCCCTTGTTGATGTTGTTCTCATGGTGATGAGTGAGTTCTCACACTATCTGATGTTTTTATAAGGGGCTCTTCTCCCTTAACTCCTCACTCTTCTCTCTCTTGCCTCCTGCCACATAAGACGTGCCTCTTTCCCTCTCACCATGATTGTAAGTTTCCTGAGGCCTCCTCAGCCATTTGCAAGTGTGAGTCAATTAAACTCCATTTCTTTAAAAATTACCCCATCTAGGGTATGTCTTTATAGCAGTGTGAAAACGAAGTAACACAACCATATTGCCCTCAGAATGATTGATATATTCATCATTCTTATTTTTGTGTGTTAAGCAGATGTAGGTGAATGACGGGGGCAAATGTAGCCTGTTGAAACGATATCCAGAAGCTGTTACTCTCTATCTCTAATCATTTGGCTGGATGAGTGTGAGTTAGCACATTCGGGTGTGTCTGCTCTGCAGAGTTGACTCCTCCCTGCAGCATATTATTCAAAGTCAAATGTAGGGAACAAATATAACAGTATAATTTGTTCAACAATCCAGACTGCGATCTTGTGTTGCTTTTGATTAAAGAAGATAATAGTTTGATATTCATTGAACTCTTTTATAACTGATTTGATATTCAGAAGGCAAGGAGGACCTTACATATTGCCATTTCAAGAATTCAACAATAACTTTGACCAAGTATCTTATAATCAGTTATAATACATATTCCACTGAGCCCAAGAATAATGACCCAAGTCAGATTCCATATATGGTATTCTAATATTCCCTAACACATTTATTGGCTCAGGTACAGTTTTAACAAATATATGCTATTTAAAAACTTCTTTCATCCAAGACACTTATCTCAATGTGACATCACATAGCACATCCATCATTTGGCAGATTAAATAAATACAGAATAATTTATGCTGATAATCGATCAAAAAGATATACCATGGACAACCAAAGTTAGATAATAGATGCTTGGCAAAATCCAAGCATATGTCCCAACAAATACATTGATAATAATCTCAAATTTCTATAACACTATAAAGTAGAAACATACCTTAAGTAATACATTTCCACATTAGGAAAAATTTATAAACATATTGTGGTTAAAATCTCTCTCTTCTAATATCAAATAATTATAATTCCAAAATTTTTAAACTATGCATTGTTTGACCTGTTTACATTTTGCTTGTAAGGAAAGAATTGCAAGCCTTTGCATAGATGTTGTTACAAACAAAAAGAACAAAATCTGTAGTACAGTAATCAAGCACAATCACAAGTAGTAAATGTATACTGACTGATAAATACAACTATAAAATAAATTGCAGAAATGAGGAGAAGTAGTATTTAAAAACTTTAGAATAATTATAAACATACCTAGGTTTCCATATGCCCCAAATTACTTTAAAACAATTTTTTAAAGGGAGCATTTCAGTCCATCATATAAATTATTCATGAAATGTAAACTGAGTGTTGCCATGGAAGATTTCATGACTATACAGTATTTTATATCATTTCTGGAATAAACAACACACAGGAGCCCTCTTAGAGATGTATCAAATGAAAGCTTCCTCTTTGCTTGTATTTTGTACATGCTTCACCTAACCTAGATATCTAAATGGGACATCAAAATCATTGACATTCTCTGGAATATCATTGTCCCTGTTACAGTACAGATCCAAAATTGAATGCATAATTGATATGATTTGGCTCTGTGACACCACCCAACTCTCATCTCGAATAATAATCTCCACATGTGGAAGAAGGGACCTGGTAGGAGGTGACCGGATTATAAAAGCAGTTTCCCTCATGCTGTAATAATGGGGGAGTTCTCACCAGATCTGATGATTTTAAAAGGGGCAGCTTCCCCTGTGAATTATCTCTCTCCTGCCACCATATGAAGAAAGCCCTTGCTTCCCCTTCACCTTCCGCCATGATTGTAAGTTTCCTGAGGCCTCCCCAGTCATGGAGAACTGTGAGTCAATTAAATCTCTTTTGTTTATAAATTAATCAGTCTCAGGTAATGTCTTTATAGCAGGGTTAAAATGGACTAATATATACTAATATCATGCACTAAAATAAATTAACACACACATCATTATATGAATGGATATACATCTGTTTATATGCCTTCTTGATCATTAATAGTATGTCTATAGAAGGCTAACCCTGGCAGAAACGCCAAGAGTCATGCAATTAGATTACAGTTTTGTTTGCACACAATGGGTGAAAAACAAAGGAGGTGAAATATACATTGAAGTCTAACTATACGACGGTTTGGTTCAGTGTTTTTATGGTGGGGAATCATGTATCTTCCACTAAGAAACAGTAAGTAGGAGAGAAAATGAGTTCTTGACAACAAACTCATTGAAAATCAACAAAAATGTGCTCAAATACTATCTTTGTCATATTTTCTGTTGGATAATTTAGCTTGCTTGGTGGAAGCTACCATGACTATTCGACTCGTGAAAACACTCAGCTCTGGCACTGAGTGATGGTTCCAGCCTGCAACGTCTTTAAGCACTCCCAGGTCACAGTCAGCTTCATCATGCTCCTTAGGTTTACCAGCAGAAAGCTGGTCAGGCACCATCTGCAGGGTTCTGAGACCACTCCCACCCCTTACCCTTCCACCCTTCACTTCATATCATAGTTTTTCACTTCCGGACTTCTCCATTTCCTAATCTCGTTTTCTTCCTATTTGTGGCCTCATACCTAGTGATGGAATTTTTCAATTTCTGTTACCTCAGTGTTAAAATTTTAGCAGTTCGACCCTCCAGTGTATATGTAAATAAATCCTTATACTAATTCCTCAGTTTCAAAGACGTAATTTGCTTTTTATATGAATATTCTTGGCTCCTATACAAACTTTGCTTTTTCTGAGAACACTAGTGTTCATGTTACCACCACTTGGTATAAAGAAATCTACCAAGAAATTTTCCTTTAATTTTTCAACTTAAATATTTTTACATATATGAACAAATTTGCCAACAAATTTATCCTAAGTTTAGGTTATTCCTTATAACTGTTGAACTAATTAACTTTCTATGCCAGATATTTATGATTTCATCCTTGATATGAAAAATTCAAAATATCCCATCAAAACACACTTATTCAATTTTTCAACATATATAGCTTAACCCACTGAAATTTCTAAGAGTTGAGTGTTAAAAATAAACTTAATTTGTCTGAATAATTTTTATTTTTAAGAATTTTTAAAGCACTTTGATAAAACATATGGAGTAATCTTAACTCATGGTTAAGGGATTGTTACAAGTTTATAAACAGAAAAACAATTAAAAATCATGTTTCCAAATGACAGTCATGCTAGGTTTTTAAAAAGATCTGTTTAAAAGAAAAGATATAAAATAAATGTCATTGGAAAATACTTTCTTTAAATATATTTATGTTTGAATTCTGAAGAAATAGTCCTGAAAATATATAGTTTGGTAGCTTTTTATCTGTTTTTATAGAATTAAGAAGGTATTTTTTTCCTATGACATGTTTGAGAAGCAATGGCCAAATTAATGTTAGCATTGATTTTTGTCTGGGATCCATGATTTACAAAGAAGAAATAGTACCTGAACTATTTATGGCAAAATAGCTGAGTGGAATCCTCAAACAAAATGTGGTATCATTCTTGGTCTTAAAAGACAATCTGAGTCTATAGACATTATCTGAAATCCATTGAAGTTTGTTAAAAACTTCTTTTCAAAGTTATTTTTAAATTAAACTCTACCAACTTAGATAACAGAAATTCTATGTAAGTTTGAATTTGAAGTCTGACCAGTATCTATAGAGCAAATAGAAAGAAAATATTAAAGCCAAGCTTTACTTCAGCATATAAGAAAAACCAGTATTTAATGGATTCTTACAATGATCCCTGTGCTCTGTCAAGTCTAATTAACTTCCTTAAAATCACTCAAACTTTTCTTATTTGCATTTTTGAATAAGAATTTGAATAAACACAGTACCCGGAATATTATAATTGTACATCACTATTTCAAACCTGTAATGTAAAAATAGAAAGTGTTTTTCCCTCTTAGCAATTCATGTGTAAGTTGGATATTTAGAGATGCAATTTTCATGCAATAACTTTAACACATAATTTATACTAAACAATTAGTCATCTGTCATAGAATTAAAACTGCATATATAAAAACTGATACATAAATTGGTCTTTCTCTAGGTGACTGACATGTGAACAATTCCCAGAGACTCTCATTAAGGAAGAAATTAAAAGGTCCATATTTATTCATCCACTAATTTATATTTACATATCCTACCACGTGGGAGCCTCTCTGCTAGGTGTTAGGAGAATTAGCAAATGAAACAAACTACCTGACCGCCCAACCATCAGAGCAAACAAGGAGACAATTACATGCATGCAAACTTAATTACATATATACATACATGTAACAAAATGTGATAACTATTTGTAATACAATTGAAGGGGGAAACTTAAGCCAATACTGGAGGGTACATCAAATAAGGCAACACTTACCTAGTATATTAGTCAGGGTTCTCCTGAGAGACAGAACCAACAGAAATAGATGGATAAATAAATGATGATAGATAGATGATAGATAGATGGATGGATGGATAGATAGATAGATAGATAGATAGATAGATAGATAGATAGATAGATAATAGAGAGAGAGAAGAGGGGATTCCTTTAGGGGAACTGGCTCAAGTTATTATAGAGGCTGAGAATTGACTCACATGGCTATCACAGCTAAGTCTCCCATTGCAGCCCATCTGCAAACTGGAGAGCCTGGGATGTTGGTATTATGGATCACTTCAAGTTCAAATGCCTGAGAACCTGAGGAAGTGAAGAGGTGGCATCTGTGTAAGCTCTGGAGTCCACAGGCTAGAGATCCTGGAGTTCTGATGTCCAAAGGCAGGAGGAGACGTGTCCCCCAGCTCCAGGAGAGAAAAACCAATGACCTTTTTGTGTGCTTCTGTTATATCCAGGCCCCAGGCCCATTGAATAGCTCCCATCCACATTGAGGACAGGTCTTCCCCATTTAGTGTACTCAGACTCACATGCCACTCCCTTTGGGAAACACTCTCACAGGCACGTCTAACAAGAATTCTTTCTCAATTCTAGGTATTTCTTAATCCAGTCAAGTTGACACCTAAAATTCACCATTATACCTATGACATAATGTCTTCATGTTGTCATACTAAGAGTAGGCAAACTTTTTCTGTCAAGTATCAGTGTCTTATCCTTCTAGGCGGCAATAACACAATATCGTAAGGTGGGTAGACTATAAACAACAGAAATCTATTTCTCATAGTTCTGGAGGCTGGGAGGTCCAAGTTTAAGGAGATGACCAACTCAGTCTTTGGTGAGAACCCACTTTCTGGCTCATAGATCAGCTGTTGCTTCACTATAACTTTACACAGCAGAAGGAGCAGGGGTTTCTCCCAAGCCTCTTTTATAACGGCATGCATCCCATTTATGATGGCTTTGCCCTTATCACCTAATTACTTCCCAAAGGCCACGCCTTCTGATACCATCACTTTAGGGTTTAGGGTCTCAATATATAAATTGTGGAAGACATAAGCATTCAGACCATAACAATCTGATAGTAAATATTTTAAACTTTTGAACCATATGGTCTTTGTCAAAACCATTGAATCAATGTAGCACAAAAACAGCCGTAGACAGTGTGTAACTGAATGAGCATGGCTGTGCTCCTAAATATTTTATTTATGAATACAAAAATTGAATTTCATATAATTTTCATGTCACAAAGTATTATTCTCCTTTTGCCTTTTTCAACCATGTGTTATGTGAAACTTATTTTGTGTGGCCCATGGGTCACACAACAGGTGGCAGGCTGCATTTAGGCCATGTGCAGTAATTTCCTGAACTCTGTTCTATACTATTACTCATCAAGACAAAAAAAAAAAAAACATGTTTTTATAAAAGGGCTTATAAAAAGATAGAGGAAGCTAGAGTCATGAAATTGCTCACCAGAATAGTTAAGTGAAAACTAATATAGTACAACAGAATTTCCTGGAACACTACTTTCATTAATGAATACACTTTTATTTGTTCATTCAATAAAAAATGTTGTGTACTTTGGTACCAGGTGCCTGATACTCTTCTACCTACAAGAGTTACAGAAAACAGGTAAAACACAAAATTTCCTACTCTTATGAGTTTCTGTATGAAGCTTATATTCTGTATGAAGCTTATGTTACTCTAATTACTTAGAATTAAACATTTCTTACTGATTAAGCTCTCCCTTAGGTGAGAGTAATGACACAGACTAGCCGTGCTGAGTACAGTGAAAACATAATCTATGCTATTTATTTTGTTATTTTTTCCCCTTGCAAGAAAATTTTTTTCAATCACAAACAGTAAAGGAAAAATAAAGCAAACATCTCATATGTGCTCTCCATTCACCATTAGCATGTTTACATTTTTTATTTTTGCTATATTTATGTAATTATTTCTATTATTGACATATATTTTAAGATTCCTTCTTTTCTCTCTGTTATTTATTTATTTATTTATTTATTTATTTATTTATTTATTTTGAGATGGCGTCTCGTTCTGTTGCCCAGGCTGGAGTACAGTGGCACAATCTTGGCTCACTGCAACCTCGGCCTCCTGGGTTCAAGCCACTCTCCTGCCTCAGCCTCCTGAGTAGCTAGGACTATAGGCACACACCACCATGCCCTGGCTAATTTTTGTACTTTGAGTAGAGACAGAGTTTCACCATGTTGTCCAGGCTGGTCTCTCGAACTCCTGACCTCACGTGATCTGCTCCCTACCCCCTAGGCCTCCCAAAGTGCTGGGATTATAGGCTTGAAGATGCTTTTATTTACTTCACCAAATAAAAAGTTGCCTTCCAAAGGAATTACTGTCATGGTTTTGATACACGGTGATTCAATATACATTTTTATCCATTATATTACATAATTCTGTGTTTCGTGTGTGTGTGTTACTTAATAATTGTCCGAAATTATATAATCATTAATATATTATAAAGTTTAAATATTGATGTTTAAAAATTTGAGTAAACCTCCTCATGTCATTATGAAGTCTCCTCAGAAGACTCTTGCTATGTGGTGTTACTACAATGTTAGCTGTCTAATTCCTTTCTCGTGGACACAATTTTACCAAGAAAAACTGGAACCTTTAATAACCTCTTTGGGAAACATGAGATCCCCTAAAACTGACTCATTTAAGACCTCTCCTTTCACAACACCTATGCTCCTCATTTCTCTCCACCAGCTTCCTTAAATCATTTGATCTTCTCTGTTTCAAAACTTCTACATATTCCATCTCACTATCCACCCCTGCCATGTCTTTTCCTTAATAGTCTACCCTTCAACTCCCTAAAGTCACTTGAATTGTGGGTACTTTGACTCCATCTAGACTCTTGAGAGGCCCCAAAATCAACCTGAAGGAGCCTATTAGAGCTTATATGAGGCTGAAAGAGCTTATTGGAAACAGACTGGATATGTTTTCAACCCATATGGGCTTTGCTGAAGTAACTATCTGAATTGCCATCGCCATCCGCACTCCACCATCTAAAGATGCTTTGATCCCAACATCTGGAGATCTCAACTAACCACCCTCTGGACCCAGAAACTGAATTCATAGCCTGCTCCATGAATAGATTTTATATTTCTGTAGTAATCCCCTTCCAAAATGCCTGATTGATTGCATTATCCAGCAAGTATCGCATATAGGCAAGTCTTAACAGATGAGTCAACTAGCTTTTCAAATACAGCAAATTGCTGAAATGATATACATGGATTAGGTTTCCTAACTTATTCAGTGGGAAATCTGATTTTCTTTTTGACAAAAAGGGAGACTGCCCAGGATGGCTTTTAACATTCCCATTAGCTTGACTAAACTTTAGAGAGGCTTCGTAACTGTAGGTAGTCCCTTCCTTTTTCTAGAACATTTTCTTTAGAAAACTTGTATTGTGAATTCTTTATCTACCCCTTTGAGACATAAATCTTTTTCAACCTCTTTTCAATTTTACAGGTCAGGACTTTTTCTCAAGGACCTAGGAAACATTCTTTTGAAATGTAACCACCTCCTGTCACTCCCAACACGAAAATAAGAGAAAGTTTCATGTTATCTTTGAGTAACCTCAATGAGCAAATGGGTGGTCCCTGATCTCTCTTTAATCCTAGATTTGAAAAATCATTCTCTGCCCTTTGTTTTTGCTTTCACAGAGTTTATCTCATCATGAGTTCTGGTCTATCTCCCCTTTTGCATTAACTTTGAATAAAGCCGTTCTTGCCTGTTTAACATTGCCAGATGTAATTTTTGCTTTAACATTAAGAATTATTTGGAGTTCTGCTTTCAGTTAGAATGGAGTCTACCATAGACCATTGCTCCTACCATAGGTATTATAAAACCCTGAATACACTAAGAAATCATTACTAAATTTTTGGAGACCTGTGGATGCAAGAAGTCTAAAGAAATAATGTTCACAGAAAGTCAGTCCTTACATAGGTGATCAGAGATTGTTGGCCATTGGGTGCATTTACTACTCTAAGAACTTTGCATTGTCATAGACAGAGGTAGTCTTTGAGAGAAAAAAGAATCCATCAGAGCTTTCAATGACCGAACTAGCTGGCATAATAGATTGTGATCTCTGCAAAACTCAAACACACAAGCAATCTTTACACCTGCCTATTGTTCTCCACATTTTTTTCTTGAGCCCACGGGGACAAAGAAAGGGAGCAGCACAGAAAAGTGAAGAAAAATCTCTGCATTGTTATGCTAAAACTCCCCAAATCTTAGAAGATGAAGGAGCCTATGATTACACAAAGTATATTGTATTATCTTAAAATATTAAAACTAACTGAAGTGATAACACAGTTGACTTAGGTCAAATCCTTTATTGGAAAAAAATAATAAGAATTCTTCTTAAACAGAAAAAAAGTTCTCTCTCTGTTGGAAAATAACATTCACACCATATCCATATGTCTGTTAAACATAATATCTAGCATAACATAAAAAATAGAAAACATGAAGGAAGCAGGATAATGTGTTTCAACATTAAGAGGAAGAAAGGCAATAAAAGAATGCACGTCTGACTCAGACAGAATCAGCAGACAAGGACTTTAAAATAATACTTTAAATATGTCAAAGAAGTTAGAAGAAAAGTAAAAATATGGATTAAAAAAAACTGAGAATTTCAACAAAATGTATTCTATAAAAGTAACAAAGTGCCATTCTAAACTTAAACTTGTAAAAGAGAAAATCTAAAGTTAGCAAACTATGTTAACCGTAGAGGGAATAAAGGAAAGGACGATGAACTAGAAGATGGGCTAGTAAAAACTAACCAAAATGAGTCACAGTTTGGGAAAAGAAAATGATTAAAGAATAGAAGAAATAATTAAAGCAACTTTGGATATGGTCAAATAATATGGTCAAATAATCTAATATATTGCAGCTTTAAATACAGGAGAAAAAAGTAAATAAAGCAGAATAGGTAATTGAATTAATAATAACTTCGAATTTTCTTAAAGACATCAAACCGTACAATCATGAAGGTCAACACACTTCAAAAAAGATTCATTGGCCGAATGCCGTGGCTCACGCCTGTAATCCCAGCACTTTGGGAGGCCGAGGTGGGCAGATTGCCTGAGCTCAGGAATTGGAGACCAGTTTGGGCAACAGGGTGAAACCACGACTCTACTAAAATACAAAAAATTAGCCAGGCATGGGGGCCTGTAGTCCCAGCTACTTGCGAGGTTGAGGCAGGAGACTGGCGCAAACCTTGGAGGCGGAGGTTGTAGTGGGCTGAGATCGCCGCACTGCACTCCAGCCTGGCGACAGAGTGAGAGTCATCTTAAAAAAAAAAAAAAAAAAAAAAAAGATTCATGTATAATCACTAAGAAACAAACATAGAAAAAAAATTGTTAAAATGAATCAAAGAAGAATATATTGCATGTGTAGGGAACAAAAGCTGTAGCTAACCTTTCATCAGAAACTGTGGAAGCCAGAAATAAAATGAGATCATGTATCTAAATTTCAAAAAGTAAACACGAAAACAGAATATCCTACAAAACTTAGTTTTGTAGGATCCTACTTAGTTACTAATGCAGTGTCTTTCAACCCCCCACCCCGCCCCCCACCTTTGCACTGCTTCCTGATGTTGGAGCTAGACCAGGTAACATTTCTCCTTTGTGCAAATTTAGGCTTTGCCAACAGTGGTGGCTGGAGGGAATGTGCAAGGCTATAGGCCTATAGGCAGTCTCTTCTGGTTTGCAGACACCTTCATCCCCATCTATGTGAGAGGCAGCGGATGAGTATGCAGAAGGTTAGCGGCATTCATTTCAGAGCATTCTCTGGACTAATGTCAGACGCATGTTCAGACTTGTCTCTCCCTACCTGGCAGATTCTCCCATGGGAGCTCCAACTTCACCATTACTACTTCCCCACTCTATTCAACAGACCAACTCCTGTAGCGCTGTACCCGCCTCCAAGGGTAGGACACTCGATTCACCAGCTCCACTCAAGGCCGTGTGACAAATTTCTCCACACCCAGCGGACTGCTTGTACTTTCGGTACGCATGCGCTCTTTGACAATGGTAGGGTAGTGAGGCATTTTTCCCCTCACACTTGAGATAGCAGCTGCTGTTTTGCATTTGCCACTTTGGGACTCTTTAGAGATATCTTTTACATTTTCTACTAGTTATCCAGGAATCTTTGTTTCGAATTCTCTCATTTCAATTTCCTGATGTGTTTGCGTCTACTGACAAGATTCTGACTGGTAGATTGACAAATGAGAATCTAGATTCAGCAGATGCATTTTATAAAAATAAGAAAAAATCTCTTAAAAAATTTATGAAAGCAAATGCAAAGAGAACGTTTAGATTCCCAGGAGACCCATACTGCAAGAAATCCTAAAGAACGTTATTCAGGCTGGGAAATGGTTGAAATGTTACCTGCTAATAATACATTTACACATTTAACCATGATTTGCCTTTCTCTCACTAACTGTTTTGGAGACTTTAAATATCATCCTTTTCTTGGGTATTAAACTGATATGCTAAAATAAGGTAATATATTGAGGTCATTAGAATATCTTTATATTAATATTTCCATCTATATAGTGTAGCTATAGATATACGTTTGAAAAATATTTGTCCACAGCAGTAAGCTTACCAATGATAATAAATTGTTTAGAGACTTTACAGAGTAGATTTTCTTTGTTAAAAGTAGGCATTTTTCGCGGTACTCTAAAATATCAATATGAATTTATATATGTGGGAAGAGTGCATCAGAACAGAATTATCACAAATGCTAATCATTGTCAATGTATTAACTCCTATATATCTAAATAGACTGAAATACTTTAAAAAATTAATTATTCCTGAGTTTTAAATAATCATTTAAATTTTTCTCAATTATTTATAAGCAGATTATTAATGATTTTTATATTCAAAATATTTTCCGTTTTCTTTTTTGTAGTACAGACTTGAAAGTATTTTTATATCTTATACTTTAAGACATATTTATTGCACTAAAATAATTCATTTAAATTTTTTACACTAACGTTTTTGTTTGTTTTATAAATTGGCTATGTCTGAGATAGTCTTTTATTTTTTTTTCGTGTTTTTTTTTTCTTTTTTCTTTTTTCTTTTTTTCTTTTCTTTTTTTTTTTTTTTTTGACTATAAGAGAAGAAAAGCCTGGGCAGCATGGCAAAATCCTGTCTCTAAAAAAATAACAAAAATACAGAAATCAGCCTCGTGTGGTGGCTTGCACCTGTAGTTTCAGCAATAATTTCTGAGGCTACATAGTAAATTCTATATGTACTTGAATGTTTCTGGACCTTCTTTATTTACATCCTATTTTTTTCTTTCTTTTATGTAATGGTAGCATCTTATAAAACAAAAATAAACACAGAACATATTGACTTAAAGATTCTGGTAAAATATATTGATTTATTTTGTATTGTTATTCTTTAAACTGTATGTATTTACTGTAGATATTTGAATAGTACATTTCATGATAAATAATTTTTAGAAAGAAAACAATAGTACTGGTAATAACAGTCACCCATATTCAATTTTTGGCTTTAAAATGAAGGTTTGAAAGTCTTATTTGCTTCCTTCTCAAGCATGCTGTCAGGTTTGTCTTGAGTCACTTTTATAGCTAAATTAGTCTTTGAATTTTTTAAGCAAAATAATATTTTTTAACATTTCATCTAATACTAGTCAATTACATAATTTATTTCTTAATATTTTAAACACCATGCATTCTTAGAATGAAACCTTCTTTATATGGGTGAACTATTCTTTTTTGCACTGCTTTGTCTGGTTGTTAATATTTTAATTTGATTTTACCACTAATTTTTAAATGCATGCTGTCAGTAGTTTTCTCAGTCTTTACTGGTAAGGGTTCTATGTTCTTGCCATGCTAAATCTACGAAAATTATATGAAAATTTCCTTTCATGTTAACTGAGTAAATAACAAAATGATTGAGTTATTTGCTCCTATTTAAGTGTAAATTATGTATAAAATTATATATACAAATTAAGTATAAAAATTTAAATGTGTACATTACACACAGTTACAAGAAATTAACAAAAACTTATTTGAACTTGAAAAATTAGGCTATATAAATTGGAATTTAATGTCCCTTTGTCAGGAATAAATTAAAAAATGAGTAAGCCTAAATGAATATGAAAAGATTATTGCTTAGACTTTGTAAAAAAACCTGTAATTTATTCTCTCTCTCCCACTGACTTATTTGAGTGTGTGAGTGTGTGTGTGTATATGTATGTACGTGTGTGTATATATGTATATATATGTATGTATGTGTATATATGTGTATATATATATTAAGATTTCTCTCAGGAGTGTGTGTACTCCTCCTGTTTATATGTATCTCTCTTAATATTTCTATTATATAGATAGAGATCTATCTAGAGCTACCCATAAATAGATAGATCTGGATATATTGAGAGAGAGAGAGAATAAATATATACACTCCTATGAAACAGGTGTTTTTGTAGTTGATTCTGAGAGCCATTTTATGGTCACGTGGGTAGGCAATCTTAGATCAAATGATATTATATATGACTGACCACAGAGATTCAAACAATCTGGAATTCTGATGAAATCCTTAACCCATTTTGTTATCCAAATCCTGAAAACATCCATAACGAGTTAACGGGTGCAGCACACCAACATGGCACAAGTATACATATGTAACAAACCTGCACGTTGCGCACATGTACCCTAGAACTTAAAGTATAATAAAAAAAAGAAAATTTTATACAATCAATGAAAGGGAAAAGATAAAATTCAACTAGGCTTGCAGCACAATTAGCAGTAAACATTATGCCAGTATGCCCTTTGGTCCACTTCCTTGTAGCTAGTATCTGCTTACTATGCCAGGTGAACATAACCCTAGTCATAGAACTCATTGTTTCTTTTCTGCTCTATACATAAAAACTAAACGGTTGTGAGATGATACACTTTTTCTCTGATTTTTTGTTTTAGGTTTTGCATACCAACAAAATGACCTAATCCATCTGATTTGAAGGGTCCTGCAAGAAGCTGACTGTTGGAAGAATGCAGCTTCCACATTCTGATGCTGTCATGCTCCTTACCCTTACCAATCAACAACCTAAATTTTCCAGTCCCTAGCCCTTGACAAAACCCTTGAAGACCTTTGCTCAGAACACCTTGATGAAATGGATTTGAGGCTTGAGAATTCCTCACATTTCCATCCTCAATGGCCTTGCAGTTATATTAAACTATTTTTCTGCTGCAAACCCTGCTGTCTCAGTGTATTGGTCGTTAGTGTGCAGCAGTCATATGAACCTGGCAGTCCTGTAACAAATGTGTGGCTTGTCCTCCTGAAATACATATTACCATGTGTAATAATGTATATTGTAACATGCATTATATAATAAATTCCCTTATTGTTTATGTCAACATGTGTTGAAATACAACAAAAACCAACTTAATTGTGTTAAAGTTGGAAATGGATGGATTGATACAAAAGAAAAAGAATGGGAAAAGCAGTAAGTCCTTTCATCCTCCTGCTTCATAGTCTGGAGACTTTTTTATGTGTGGTTATTTGACAATTTGTAAAAACCACTATATTGTAAATTGGGTCACAGACATACCGAATTATCAGAAAAAAAGCAATTCAGTTAGCTAAATATATGTTCTACTGATTAAACATTTGCACATTCACTGCAGGAAGCATACTTTCTTGATCTCATATTGCAAATTGCATTTCTGTTTCTTCTGACATAACCCTGACAATAAATTGATTGTCCTTAGTGATGGTGATGATGATACATTTGGGTTTCCTGTGTGAGTGTGAATGTGAGTGTCTGTACATATTACAAGCATGGACATATTTAATATGTAGGGATTGCAAGGACCTGTGACTTGATTGGTGCTTTCTAGTAAGTCAAAGTAGTGCTGGTTAGGAGTACCAGCCTTGCAATTATCTGAGACAACACAATTGGATGTAGACATCAATGGTAAAGTATAATAAAGTTGACAAAAATTTCCCTGGAAGAAGTAACCTAATTCTCCATTAATACATTTTTCCTAAGTAAAAATTCTTTAACTATTTAACTATAATACATCTTTACCAAAAAATAAAATGTTACTTTAATATCTACTAAATTCCTATGTTCGTTTATGTGCTATTTACAACCTGGCTGCACAGCGATGCATAATTTAATGTATTCAGAATTGTCATTTATATGACCTGTGCTTTGTTAAATAATCTACTCTATCCTCAATAAAATAATTTTAAACATAGTTTCTCTAATCAGAACCTGGAAAATTGTTTTGATTTTGTTTTCTTTGCCATCACCACAAATGATTGAAAGAAAATAAAATAACTATGCTATTAAAATGGTAATTTTAAGTAAGCCAAAATACTCTGAATGAAAATAGTCACAATGCTAATATTGTGACTTATAGATTTAAAATAGAGTATAATCTTTGCAAACAAAAAGAAAATATTATTGATAATTGAAATTATATCTGCCAGTAGCATTTTTCTTTTGCCCTGATATTATTGTGTTGACTAGTATTCATAAAAAATAAGTGTACCATGTATCACTTTTGAAAATAATTTATTAATATTATAAATCTTGAATCCATATATTTAATAATATCTATACTGGAGATTATAATTTTTAAAATTTTTTTGTAATGTGATTGCTAAGAAAAATGGAAATAAAATAGCAAATATTCTCAGTAAGTATTCATTTGTAATATTTGATTTACAGCTTAAAATGCTCATTGCAACATTATTATTATGAAGATATAAAATAGGATGTGGAGTATTTTATTCCTTTAGATAAAAACCCATTAGATATGAGCTCACAGATGAACCATAAACATCTGAACATTTGTTAAACATATACACTATTACTGAGCAAAGTAAAAAAGGTAAAAGAATATAACCAAAATGTGGAAAATCAGAAAGGAGAGTTAAAAAATTTCATTTTAAATACTACATTTTGCTAATAATGTTTTATTTCCAAATATGTTTTACATATAATCTTAAACTAACTATGAATTTGAATCCTATAGCCTAGTTCTAATTATTTTATAATTACAAAGATTTGGTAATTGAGAATATTTGTTCCTAATGTTAAGAACCAAGAATAATGTATATATAGTATCTATATTATGCATCTCAACCAACAGAACTGCATACAATTAGCATTTCATTTCAAGAAGAATTAAGATTAAATAGTAGAAAGTACGCAAGAGATATATTAAAGCGTGCATTAATTAAAGGGACTTATCGGTGGATTATTTCACACTTGTGAGAATACTAAAAACACATTAACAATCAGGCTTATGCATTCTACCAATGAAGATACATGGGGCAGAAAGATAGTAATATAAACCGAGGTAAAATCCAAGTTACACTTTTCAATTTAAATTTTCCTATGAGCAGGTTATTCATAGAAACAGTTCATTGTTATGTGAAATATATTCGTTAGAGGCAATTTGGAACTGTGAAAAAGATTTTTCTCTCAGTTGTTTATTCCCTTGAATGAAAAAAAAATAGAAATCCTATTTTCTTTCATATATAACTTTATCTCTACCTCAAGAATAGAACAATGCCAGCAAATTTCAAAATAGCATTTACTGGATCTGATCAAAACAGCTGTACCTATTCCTTGGCTTACAAAATCATGGTGTTTCTTAAACATTTCTGCGTTTATCTAGAAATAATTTCATTATATTGTCTAGTATCATAAATAAGTCCTACTGTACTTTGCACTGCGTCTTCAGTATATGGCAACATTGTCGAACTTCTCAGTTTCTGATCTTGAGCCTATGATGACAAATATTTCCATACATATTCCATTAGCTGAAATTTGGTCATATAACTATGCCTGACTCAGAAAAGCAGTTTCTCTCTGTGATCACAATCAGAGCAAAACAAATTTTGTTAGCGGCTATTAATCTGTGCCACAAGCCTTATATGCATAAATTAGATAAAAAGAAAAATTGAAAAAATAGTTAAGCCCATGTATTGAGAAATAGCAATAGGATAAAGCAAAGTAAAGTCAGTTTAATTTATATGAGAGCTAAAATAAGTGCAATAAGGACTTCAGAGGAATGAGATTATCAAGAATGTCCAAAATATTGAAACTTCTAAACAATTACATAAAAACACAAACCACTGGTAAGATTGATCAAGAAAAAGAAGTGACGTAACATAGAAATAACTATTATTTGAAGTGTAAATATTTTAATATTCTAGATTAATTGTGTAATTCCTTGAAAAAATTATCATAGCAGATTTATTTAAAGTAAGTATAGTCCTAAATGGATGAATAATTGTTATATAAATGAATTTATTAGCAAGATTTACCAACAAGATGCTGAGAATTTTATGTGAGTTTTAATAAATCCTGAAGATAAAGAAATAATTATATATAAGACTATATATATTTTATTTAAAAAAGTGGATAATGCTTTAGAAAAAAATATAATATATAAATACAGGTGCAAGCATTTTCAATATAAGTAAAAGTTACTAAAGTAGTTGAACATCAGTGAATCTTTCAGCTGCAGCTGTTCACAATTTGGTACACAGTTCCGTTTTTCACTGGAGATTTTCCTTTCTCTTTTCTACAAACAGCTCTTCCTTAGAATGAATTTTGCCTCTTTTATACTCAATATTTTATGTACTTGCAATGAGAGGGATTTGGATTTAGTTTTAAATGTCCATATTGCTGACTTAGCTATTTTTCCTAATAAGGATTGGCTAAGGTAGTTGCTCCATTTCTTAAAATATAGACTGCATACATATTGCCTCTTTAGAGCCACATTATGCAAGATCCAGATTGTTTTGTATTTTAATATTTGATATTAAATCTGTCCCCATGGATAGACTTATAAGAAATTTGTCTATTTGCATCCCAATTCAGTACCTAGAAAGATAGAACTGGGTTTCGTCACTTGTCAAAAATTGCCATTCACAGAAACCCTTAAAGGAGTCAGAACCTTACTTTAGTTTCTTGGAATTGTCACTAGTGAGACCCTTCTGGAGTTTGGAACATCAGCTCTGGGAGTCATTACTGTTGAATGACTGATTTCCTGTCTTCTGGTTGAGGGCTGGAAGACAAGTGACCAACAGCAGATTACTTAGCACCTTTCTTTTTGTTTTTAATCTCTGGAGCTAGTATATATACACATCCTAGCCAAGTTTCTTAAAACTGGAAATTACTAATGAGAATCTACCTATAACTACTTGGATCCCAAGTGTAATCAGATTTAGACTGGGGCCTAGCAGGAAGCAAATAACATTTTCCTAGGGACAACTTAAAGAGAGGTGAGAAAAGAATAAGGAAAGCAACAGTGGATGTTGAAGCACTCGTGAAACAGCAATGTGGGAAGTCTCTACCACTATAGGCCCCAAGAGACAAAAGGAGAGGATGAAATTACACGCACACAGCAATTTCCAGAAACTCAAAAGAAAGATTGCCTAAGAGGTGGCAGAGGAATGTAGCCTGTTCTAACACTGTCACAAGGCCAGGAAGGAGATAGAAATTAAAAAAAAAAAAAAAAAAAAAAAGACCTTGCTTTCAATATTCTGCTGTTACCTCCAAGTCCCCAAACCCAACTGTACCAGAGGCTAGTGTATACATAATTGATTTCACAAAGATCCTCATTCAGTGGGCATTCTGCAAGGTAAAGAAGGTAAAGAACAGATCTTCAGATCCAAATGGGATTGATCGCTTAATTCACAGAATAAATTCGTAGTCATCAGATGACGTAGAAGCCAATTCTTTGCTGATTAATTTTACAAAGTCTGGAGTTTTTACTTGTTTTATTAATATTACTTATGAATGGTGTGATACAGTGCAGTATTGGCAAAATAAAACAAATAAAGATCAACAGAATACAACAGACAGTTCAGAAATAGACCCACATATATATGGTTGATTTTGGACAAAAACTCTAAAGTAATTCAATCAGGATGGAACAATCTTGTCAACGAATATACTGAAACAATTGGTTAGCCAAGTGTAAACATATGAATCTTAACACTAACTTCATACAAAAATTAAATAGAAGTGGATTATATACCTCAATATAAAGATCACAAATCTAACGATGCAAAACTTGTAAAAGAAAACATAGGAGAAAATGTTAGTAGCTTTGGGTTGGGCAAATGTTTCTCAAATAAGACATAAAAAGCAAAAACCACAATGAGGTATCACCTCACACTTGTTAGAATGGCTACAATAAAAAAGCCTAAAAGATAAGTGTTGGCAAGGATGTGGAGAAAGGAAACATTTGCATGCTATTATTGGAAATGATAATTAATGCATCCATTATGGAAAACAGTATGGAAAATCTTCAAAAAATTAAAAATAGAATTAACATATGATCCAGCAATTTCTCTACTGGGTATATATTCAAAGGAAGTGAAGAATATGTAAAAGAGATATCTGCACTCCCATGGCAGTTGCAGAACTATTCACAATAGGTAAGATATGGAATTAACCTGCCCATCAGTAGACAAATGGATAAAGAAAATGTGCCATATATACACAAGAGAATAGTATTCAGCCTTACAAAAGAAGAAAAATTTGTCATTTGCAACAACATAGATAACTTGGAGGATATTGGGTTAAGCGAAATAAGTCAAACACTGAAAGACACACACCACATGATCTTCCTTATGTGTGAAACCTAAAAAAGTTGAACCCAGAAGTAGACAGAATGGTGATTACAAAGGGATAGGGATAGGAGTTGGGGTGGGTGGGGAGATGTCTGTCAAAAAATACAAAATTTCAGTTAGCTGGGAGGAATGAGTTCAAGAGATCTATTGTACTACCTGGTGACCATAATGAATAACAATGTATTATAATCCCCAAAATAGGTGAGAGTACATTTTAAGCATTCTCACAAAAATAAGTATGTCTGATAATACGTATGTTATTAGTTCAATTTAGACATTTCACAGTTTATAGAGATACCTAATACAATGGTTCAACTTAAGATGTTTCAACTTTGCAATGCTGTGAAGCCACTCTGTTTTCCACTTTCAAAACAGTATTTTAAAAATTACATGAGACATTCACAACTATAGGATTTGTGGTAGATGACTTTGTCTAACTGTAGGCTAATGTAAGTGTTCTGAACATGTTTAAGGTAGACTGTGCTAAGCCATGATGTTCAGTAGGTTAGAGGTATTAAATGCTTTTCCTTTTCTATTTTTTTTTTTTTTTTTAGACAGACCCTCACTCTTTCACCCAGGCTGGAGTATAGTGGTGTGATCTTCTCTCACTGTAACTGCCACTTCTTGGGTGGGTTAACCTCAGCCTCCAGAGTAGCTCGGATAAAAGCACGTGCCACCATACTTGATTCATTTTTTTAAAATTATTTATTTATTTATTTATTTTTTGTGGAGACAGAGTTTCACCATGTTGGCCAGGCTGGTCACAAATTCCTGACCTCAAGTGATCTGTCCATCTTGGCCTCCCAAAGTGCTGGTATTATGGGCATGAGCCACTGAGCCCAGTCATCATATCACTTTTATTTGTCAATTAAAAATAAATTTAAAAATAAAAAAAGATTCAGAAAAAAGCTCTCATTTTTATTAATTTTTCTGATACTTTCATAATGTATATGTTTTTGCATATGCTTTAAATTACATAGTATGTTGGTACAACAATACAACTATATAATAAGTAAATAAACATATCTTGAAAGCACAAAGCATAAAATAATTTGGTCTTTGAATAAATTAATCTTTTTTTTTTTTCTCCAAAAGGCTTTGGTAAGAAAATGATTAGATAAATTACATATTGGGAGAAAATATCTGCAAAACAATTACTTGACAATTGAATTATATACAGAATATAAAATCAGCTTTGAAAACTCAACACTAAGTATATGAACAGTTGCATTATATAAGGGAGCAAATTATGTGAATAAACATTTCCCCAAAGACATACTTAGACGGCAAGTGAGTACATTAAAAATGCTCAACTACCTTATACATTAGAGAAATGCAAATTAAAACCACAGTGAGATACCACTACAAACCAAGTAGAACAGTAACAAAGATTGTTATCAAAAGACTAACTCACCAAGTTTTGTAAAAATGCAGAAAAAATGGGTTCTGTTCCAAGATGGCTGAATAGGAACAGCTCCAGTCTGCAGCTCCCAGCATGACTGAGGCAGAAGATGCATGATTTCTGCATTTCCAACTGATGTACCTGGTTCATCTCACCTGAATTGGTCGGACAGCCCACAGAGAGTGGGCCAGTTGAAGCAGAGCAGGACATCACTTCACCCGGGAAATACAAGGGGTTGGGGGATTTTCCTTTCCTAGCCAAGGGAAGCCCTAATGGAAAGTCAGGACACTGCCACCTAAACACTGTGCTTTTCCAAAGGTCTTAGCAAACGGCACACCAGGAGATTATATACTGAGTCTGGCTCAGTGGGTCCTACACCCACAGAGCCTAGTGCGCTGCTAGTCCGGGATGGAACTGTCAGGTGGCAAGCCTAATGGGGGTAGGGGCATCTGACATAGCTGAGGCTTGAGTAGGTAAACAAAGTGTTCCGGAAGATTGAACTGGGTGGAGCACACCACAGCTCAACAAGGCACACCTGCCTCTGTAGACTCCACCTCTGGGGGCAGTACATAGCTGAACAAGAGAGCAGAAACTTCTGCAGACTTAAACAGCCCTGTCTGACAGCTCTGAAGAGAGCAGCGGTTCTCCCAGCATGGTGTTTGAGCTCTGAGAAGGGACAGACTGCCTCCTTAAGTGGGTCCCTGACCCCTGTGTAGCCTAACTTTGAGACACCCCCCACTAGTGGCCAACTGACACCTCATACAGCTGGGTGCCCCTCTGAGATGAAGCTTCTAGACAAAGGATCAGGCAACAATATTTACTGTTCTGCAATATTTGCTGTTCTGCAGCCTCTGCTGGTGATACCCAGACAAACAGGGTCTGGAGTGGACCTCCAGCAAACTCCAACAGACCTGCAGCTGAGGGACCTGACTGTTAAAAGAAAAACTAACAAACAGAAAGGAATAGCATCAACATCAACATAAATGACATCCACACCAAAACTCCATCTGTGGGTAACCATTATCAAAGACCAAAGGTAAATAAAACCACAAAGATGGGGATAAACCAGAGCAGAAACTTGAAAATTCTAAAAACCAGAGCATCCCTTCTCATCCAAAGGATCACAGCTCCTTGCCACCAACGGAACAAAGCTGGATGGAGAATGACTTTGACGAGTTGACAGAAGTAGGCTTCAGAAAGGCAGTAATAACAAACTTCTCCAAGCTAAAGGAGGATGTTTGAATCTATCACAAGGAAGCTAAATACCTTGAAAAAAGATTAGATGAATGGCTAGCTAGAAAAAAACCATGTAGAGAAGACCTTAAGTGACCTGATGCAGCTGAAAACCATTGCATGAGAGTTACGTGATGCATGCACAAGCTTCAGTAGCCAATTCGATCAAGTGGAAGAAAGGGTATCAGTGATTGAAGATCAAATTAATGAAATGAAGTGAGAAGAGACATTTGGAACAGGAGAAAAAAGAGTAAAAAGAAAGGAACAAAGCCTCCAAGAAATATGGGACTATGTGAAAAAGAACAAATCTACGTCTCATTGGTGTACCCGAAAGTGATGGGGAGAATGGAACCAAGCTGGAAAACACTCTTAAGGATATGATCCAGAGTACTTCCCCAACCTAGAAAGGAAGGTCAACATTCAAATTCAGGAAATACAGAGAACACTACAAAGATACTCCTTGAGAAGAGCAAACCCAGACACATAATGGTCAGATTCACCAAGGTTGAAATGAAGAAAAAATGTTAAGGACAGCCAGAGAAAAATGTCATGTTACCCACAAAATGAAGCCCAACAGACTAACAGCGATCTCTTGGCAGAAACTCTACAAGCTAGAAGACAATGGGGGCCAATATTCAACATTCTTAAAGAAAATAATTTTCAACCCAGAATTTCATATCCAACCAAACTAAACTTCGTAAGTGAAGGAGAAATAAAATCCTTTACAGACAAGCAAATGCTGAGAGATTTTGTCTCTCTGCCTTACAAGAGCTCCTGAAGGAAGCACTAAATATGGAAAGGAATAACCATCACCAATCGCTGCAATAATATGCCAAATTTTAAAGACCATAGATGCTAGGAAGAAACTGCATCAACTAATGGGCAAAATAACCAACGAACATCATAATGACAGGATCAAATTCACACATAACAATATTAACCTTAATATAAATGGTCTAAATGCCCCAATTAAAAGACACAGACTGGCAAATTGGATAAAGAGTCAAGACTCATCAGTGTGTTGTATTCAGGAGACCCATCTCACATGCAGAGACACATATAGAGTCAAAAAAAAAAAAAAAAGGAATGGAGGAAGATCTAACAAGCAAATGGAAAGCAAAAAACAAACAAACAAACAAACAAAAAAAACAGAGGTTGCAATCCTAGTCTCTGATAAAACAGACTTTAGACCAACAAAGATCAAAGGAGACAAAGAAGGTCATTACATAATGTAAAGGGGTCTATTCAACAAGAAGAGCTAACTATCCTAAATATATGCGTACCCAATAGAGGAGTACCCAGATGCATAAAGCAAGTCCTTAGAGACCTACAAAGAAACTTAGACTCCCACACATTAATAATGGGAGACTTTAACACCCCACTGTCAATATTAGAAGATCAATGAGACAGAAGGTTAACAAGGATATCTGGGACTTGAACTCAGCTCTGCACCAAGCAGACCTAATGGACATCTACACAACTCTCCACCCCAAATCAACAGAATATACATTCTTCTCAGCACCACATTGCACTTATTCCAAAATTGACCACATAGTTTGAAGTAAAGCACTCCTCAGCAAATGCAAAAGAATAGGAATCACAACAAACTGTCTCTCAGACCACAGCCCAATCAAATTAGAACTCAAGATTAAGAAACTCACTCAAAACCACACAACTACATGGAAACTGAAAAACCTGCTCCTGAATGACTACTGGGTAAATAACGAAATGAAGGCAGAAATAATGATGTTCTTTGAAGCCAATGAGAAAAAAGACATAGTGTACCAGAATCTCTTTGCCACTTTTAAAGCCATGTGTAGAGGGAAATTTACAGCACTAAATGCCCACAGGAGAAAGTAGGAAAGATCTAAAATCGACACCCTAACATCACAGTTAAAAGAACTAGAGAAGCAAGAGCAAACAAATTCAAAGCTAGCAGAAGGCAATAAATAACTAAAATCAGAGCAGAACTGAAGGAGATAGAGATGAAAAAAAACCTTAAAAAAATCAATGAATCCAGTAGCTGTTTTTTTGAAAAGATCAACCATATTGACAGACCGTTAGCAATACTAATCAAGAAGAAAAGAGAGAAGAGTCAAATAGATGCTGTAAAAAATGATAAAGGGTATATCACCATCGATCCCACAGAAATACAAATTACTATCAGAGAATACTATAAACACCTCTATGCAAATAAACTAGAACATCTAGAAGAAATGTATAAATTCTTGGATACATACACCCTCCCAAGACTAAACCAGGAAGAAATTGAATCACTGAATAGACCAATAACAAGCTCTGCAATTGAGGCAATAATTAATAACCTGCTAACCGAAAAAAAGTCCAGAACCAGATGGATTCACAGACAAATTCTATCAGAGGTGCAAAGAGAAGGTGGTACTATTTCTTCTGAAAGTATTCCAATCAATAGAAAAAGAGGAAATCCTCACTAACTCATTTTATGAGGCCAGCATCATCCTGATAGCAAAGCCTGGTGGAGACACAACAAAGAAACAGAATTTGAGACCAATATCCCTGAGGAACTTCAATGCAAAAATCCTCAATAAAATACTAGCAAACTGAATCTAGCAGCACAACCAAAAGCTTATCCACAAAGTTCAAGTTGACTTCATCCCTAGGATGCAAGTCTAGTTCAACATATGCAAATCAATAAACATAATCCATCACACAAACAGAACCAAAGACAAAAACCACATGATTACCTCAATAGTTGCAGAAAAGTCCTCCAGCAAAATTCAGCAGCCCTTCAGGCTAAAAATTCAATAAACTAGGTATTGATGGAATGTATCTCTAAATAATAAGATCTGTTTATGACAAATCAACAGTCAGTATCATACTCAATGGGCAAAAACTGAAATCATTCCCTTTGAAAACTGGCACAAGACAGGGATGCCTTCTCTCACCACTCCTATTCAATGTAGTGTTGGAAGTTCTGGTCAGGGCAATCAGGAAGGAGAAAGAAATAAAGGGTATTCAGTTAGGAAAAGGGGAAGTCAAATTGTCCCCGCTTCCGGATGCATGATTGCATAATTAGAAAACCACACCATTTCAGCCCAAAATCTCCTTAAGCTGTTAAGCAACTTCAGCAAAGTCTCAGGATACAAAATCGAAGTGCAAAAATCACAAGCATTCTTATACACCAATAACAGACAAACAGAGAGCCAAATCATGAATGAACTCCCATTCACAATTGCTTTAAAGAGAATAAAATACCTAGGAATCCAACTTCCAAGGGATGTGAAGGACCTCTTCAAGGAGAACTACAAACCACTGCTCAATGAAATAAAAGAGGACATAAACAAATGGAAGAATATTCCATGCTCATGGATAGGAAGAATCAATAATGGTCACACTTCCCAAGGTAATTTATAGATTCAATGTCATCCCCATCAAGCTACCAATGACTTTCTTCACAGAATTGGAAAAAAACTACTTTAAAGTTCCTATGGAACCAAGAAAGAGCCGGCATTGCCAAGACAATCCTAAGCAAAAAGAACAAAGCTGGTGTCATCACGTTACCTGACTTCAAACTTTACTACAAGGCTACAGTAACCAAAATAGCATGGTACTGGTACCAAAACAGAGATATAGACCAATGGAGCAGAACAGAGGTCTTAGAAATAACACCACAACCATCTGATTTTTGACAAACCTGACAAAAACAATAAATGGGGAAAGGATTCCTTATTTAATAAATAGTGCTGGAAAAACTGGCCAGCCATATCTAGAAAGCTGAAACTGGATCCCTTCCTTACACCTTATACAAAAATTAATTCAGGTGGGTGCAGTGACTCACTCCTGTAATCCCATCACTTTGGGAGGATGAGGTCGGCAGATCACGAGGTCAGGAGATTGAGACCATCCTGGCTAACATGGTGAAACCCTGTCTCCACTAAAAAATACAAAAAATTAGCCTGTTGTGTTGGCGGACGCGTGTAGTCCCAGCTACTCAGGAGGCTGAGGCAGGAGAATGGTGTGAACCTGGGAAGCAGAGCTTGCAGTGAGCCGAGATCGCGTCACTGCACTCAAGCCTGGGGGACAGAGCGAGACTCCACCTCAAAAAAAAAAAAAAAAAAATAATTCAAGATGGATTAAAGACTTAAATGTTAGACATAAAACCATAAAAACCCTACAAGAAAACCCAGGCAATACCATTCAGGATATAGGCATGGGCAAGGACTTCATGACTAAAACACCAAAAGCCGTGGCAACAAAAGCCAAAATTGACAAATGGGATCTAATTAAACTAAAGAGCTTCTGCATGGCAAAAGCCATCAGAGTGAACAGGCAACCTACAGAATGGGAGAAAATTTTTGCAATCTACCCAACTGACAAAGGGCTAATATCCAGAATCTACAGAGAACTTAAATTTACAAGAAAAAATCAAACAATCCCATCAAAAAGTGGGCATAGGATATGAACAGATACTTTTCAAAAGAGATATTTATGCATCCAACAGACACATGAAAAAATAGTCATCATCACTGGTCATCAGAGAAATGCAAATCAAAACCACAACGGGATACCATCTCACACCAGTTAGAATGGCGATCATTAAAAAGTCAGGAAACAACAGGTGCTGGAGAGGATGTTTAGGAAGCATTCCCAGAAATAGGAACACTTTTATGCTGTTTGTGTGACTGTAAACTAGTGCTACCATTGTGGAAGACAGTGTGGTGATTCCTCAAGGATCTAGAACTAGAAATGCCATTTGACCTGGCAATCCCATTACTGGGTATATACCCAAAGGATTATAAATCATGCTACTATAAAGACACATGCACACATATGTTTATTATGGCACTATTCCCAATAGCAAACACTTGGAACCAACCCAAATATCCATCAATGATAGACTGGATTAAGAAAATGTTGCACATGTACACCATGGAATACTATGCAGTCATAAAAAAGGATGTGTTCACATCCTTTGTAGTGACATGGATGAAACTGGAAACCATCATTCTGAGCAAACTATCTCAAGGACAGAAAACCAAACACTTCATGTTCTTACTTACAGATGGGAACTGAACAGTGAGAACACTTGGACACAGTGCAGGGAACATCACACACCAGGGCCTATCATGGGGTGCAGAGATGGGGGAGGGATAGCATTAGAAGAAATACCTAATGTAAATGACGAGTTAATGGGTGCAGCAAACCTACATGGCACGTGTATACATATGTAACAAACCTGCACATTGTGCAGGTGTACCCTAGAACTTAAAATATAATTTTTAAAAATGCAGAAAAAAATTAAACTCTTATATTGTTGTTGAAAATGCACAATGTTATGGTCACTTTGGAAAGTGGTTTGGAGGTTTCTTATAAAGGCAAATGCATATTTACTGTATGACTCACCAACCACATTCCTACACGTTTACCCAAATGTAGTGAAAAAATATGTCTCTATCAAGACTTGTGTTTTAGCAACTTGACTAATGGAAGCAAAACCTAGAGACATCCCTAATGTACACCAACTAGTGAATAAACATATTGAGCTAAATACATGCAACAGTAAGTACTCAGCAATAAAAAAGAATGAACTCTTGGGTGTGGTGGAACCCGGGAGACAGAGTTTGGAGTGAGCTGAGATTGTGNAGGAGGAGGGGGAGGAGGAGGGGGAGGAGGAGGGGGAGGAGGAGGGGGAGGAGGAAAGAAGGAAGAAGAAAAAAGAAGAAAGAAGAAGGAAGAAGAAGAAAGAAGAAGGAAGAAGAAGGAAGAAGAAGGAAGAGGAAGAAGAGGAGGAGGAGGAGGAGGAGGAAGAAGAAGAAGAAGAAGAAGAAGAAGAAGAAGAAGAAGAAGAAGAAGAAGAAGAAGAAGCAGCAGCAGCAGCTCTTGTAAATAGACAAACAATGATGAAGCTCAAATATACTCTCAGTGAAAGGGATTAGTCACAAAACAAAACAGCAAATGCTGTTTGATTCCATGTTTTTGAAATTCTGAAAAAGTGAAAACCACAGTGATACAAGATCAAGAAGGTGAGTAAAGGGGATTGATTGCAATAAGACATGTGGGAGCTTATTTGGAGTGCTGGAAATGTCTGTATCATGACAGTGGCAGTGGTTCAATGTTGGTCAGAAACCTCTAATTGTTCTACAGTCTATATTCTACCTTTAATCATTAGTGAAAAATATCTCCAAATTCTAGCTTTGTGTATGACCACTAAAAACAGGTTCCATATCATAACCTAGTGTGCAGCAAATTTGGCCATATAACTAAATTCTGACCAATGATGTGAAGAAAATGAATATTTGCAACTTCTGTGTTACACATCTAAAATGATATAGCTTTCCCTCCACTTCTCTTCATATGCTGATCACACAGATGAGGACAAATTGTAGTTGATGTCAGGGTAATATTAGAGAAGGCACCAGAGCTCTTAGTGATCTTGAAGAATCACCTATACTGCTCACATATTTCTGCATTGCTCCATAAACAAGAAAGAGTAAAATCTAGAATGACATTCATGTCACCAAAAGCACATGTAATCCCTATTATATGTCAAGCTCATAGTCTTATCACAGTGTTTTCTTCTTAATGCCAATATAATATTGAATATCTTCTATACATCTTTCTTTCCAGTTTTGTTGCAAGAATTGTATTTGATGCTCTGATGTAAAATATGAAAACAATACTTGTTGGGGATTTTGTAAATATGGTGGTCTGATCTACATTAGAATTTGGGTGCTTTCTATATCAAGGTATTTATACTTTCTGTTGTCTTCCCCTGGAAAGCGCTTATACTTTCTGGTCATGCAGTTCTTAGCTCAATTTCATATCCTCACAGAAGTCTCACTGAAAAACCTGTCATATTGCATGATCACTCATTAATTTGTTATGTATTTTGTTTGTTTTACAAGCATTAGAAATGTTATTTTTCATTCATTCACATGTTTTGTTTGTTATCTTCTTTAAAAATTTTAGAATATGAGATAAATGACAATGATAAATTTTTTCAACATAATATTAATATTCCTGGTACTTTAAATGATGCCTGGTGTATACTAGAAAACAAAATTTGTGAATTGACATTATTTATGGAATAACTGTTTATAGACTAGAATTCAAATGCCTTATGCCAAGAGATAATAGTACACATGTACACTTGTATCAAATTATTGAGCAACTACAGTACACTAAGGGGTACGGAAAAGTTCTTCCTTAGTGAGACTTTCATTCTAGGAGAAAAGATCAATCATGAACATATAAAATAATATATACTTTTTGTACAACGCTTATGAATATAAAAAGGACAAAGAGCTGTTAGAGAGTTGAAGGGCCTAATAATTTTCATAGTCAGAGAAGCTAAATTCATAAGCTCATACTTAGAGGCGAGAACAGAGAGATAAATAGGATAGTCTAGGCCGAAGGAACTGAATGAACAGGTTACGGACTCAAGAGGTTTTAGTTATGGTTTGTTTGATTGTTTTTGCATTTCTAAGGAGTCGCAAGGAGGTCAATGTCTGAATGGTGTCATGAAGAATAGGCAAATGCTTAAAGAAATTTATGGAACATTAGCAGGTGTAAGAATATTTAGAGCATCCTGGTTCAATGTAAGAATGTATTTTTTAACTACTTCTTATATTAGAAGCCACCCACAAAGCATAACGTTCATTGATCTGAATACTTTTGTAAATATTTGACTCTGGGTTGATAACTGTTCAAAAAGGGGTAACTAATGAGCAAGAAGAACATTTAGGATGCTATTGCAATAATTAGGTGATAAGTTTTAGCATGAAGCAGGATGGAAGCAATAAAGGTGGCTAGGAATGCTGAGATTCTGGAAAACAGGGGCCATGGAGTATAATAAGGGATTACAAGTCATATGAAACAGAACAGTAGCAGCAGTGAATCTATATATTTCCTACAAACAAAGAAGAACCACAGATGGGGACTCTGTTTACTAAAATGAAGTAGACTGAAAAGGAGAAAGCTTGGAGGTAGAATAAAGATTAAAAGTTTTGGTATTGACATGTAGATGTGTGATGTCTTTTAGACATTCAAATGGAGTAGTAGTGTAAGTGGTCTGGAGTTCAGGGTACATTTCTTGAGGTTAAACTCTAAATCCAAGGGTGGTGTTAGCATCCCAGATTTATTTGCATAGAGATGGCATTTAAAGCCAAGAGATTGCATGAAATTACCAAGGAGAGAGTGAGCTCTTCTGTATCATTCAAACTTTTAGATATTAGAGAGATTAAGAAGATTATTTTATATGAGATATTGGGGTACTGAAGTTGTTTGTTAGGAATAAGTGTTAAGTAAATGTCACCTGTTGCCTATTATCAGGAATAGAAGTCAGAGCAATTCTACCCACTGCATCAGGTATTAGGGGCACCAAATAAAACACAATACAGTCATGCACTCCATTGAACAATGGTTTACTTGCATAGAGAAGAGACAGAGCAAGATTAGTTTTAGTAGTGGGGATATGTGCCCTTGGCCAGCTGGTCCCTCCCGGCAGCTCACACAGGGCAATTGAGTCTGCC
The DNA here is from genome assembly GCF_003255815.1 of Theropithecus gelada. Classification (NCBI taxonomy): domain Eukaryota; kingdom Metazoa; phylum Chordata; class Mammalia; order Primates; family Cercopithecidae; genus Theropithecus; species Theropithecus gelada. Next base: position 25,530,014 of record NC_037673.1, on the reverse strand, counting down.
TTGGTGCATTCCTCGTGTGCTGCAGTAGAAAGACATTGCCTCTTCCTTACCTGCAAAAGACAGATTTGGTAGTATGGTTGACCAGGTGACACACCATGCATACACTTAAGCAGAATAAAGAGTACACATTGAATCAGAAGCAGGGATAGATACTCTCATACAATGTGGTAAGTCCCACACAGGCGGTGGAGATTTTTTTCAACTCTTGATAAGGAAGTGATCCAGGCCAAAGGCCCATTCTTATGTGGTGCCTTAATTATTACACCCATCCAATTATTGTTCAGATTTCATATTTGTAAGTAACCATGATTTGTTGATATTGTTGTAATTGATATTTCTTTTTGGTTAGGCAATAAATTAAATTTGAAAATATGGCAAATTAATGTTAGGAAATCAAAATCAAGGATTTGTGCACTTTCATAGAGAGTGTCTGCTGATGTTTAATCTATTTACACTGACTTCTGTATTTTAGGATTGCAACACAAAGTCACATGCAAAATGCAATCAATAAAGGAGATGTGTCATACTAATCAATAATGTTTCTGACAAGAACCAAAGAATATGTGGGGGATTGAACAGAAAATCAGCCATGTTAGAAAGAGGGTAGGCATGTTTTGAAGTAGTACCTTCTCATTACTTTCATCTATAGACTACAGACTCTGCCCCCAACAATTCTTGAAAATTTTAATTGCTGGTTTATTATAGCTTTGTGCAACTCAATTCTCACCATAATTCTTGGTGAGTTTAGTATTCACAGAGACAGGGACCCCAAAATTCTGCTCCTAAGTTCCTTAATATGTATTCCTTTAAATCTTAAAGCTTTCAATTCACCTCAACCATTTATTCACATCATCATAAGCTACACTTTATTGTAATAATTAAGACACTATATTTCTAATAGCATTGTGTTATAAGTGACAAATTAATGGGTGAGATTCTGAAGTAACCTGCAACTACTTTATTGTTTTACTGTGAGCTGGCAAGCCCTGTACACGGTTCCAGTTACACAGAAGAACTCTACAACTTGGAAAAGAAAATGTCTTTGCCATTTGCCAGCAGTGTTTTCTAATAATAACTCACACTATTTGATATTTTTGGATAGAAAAGTATGACATGAAAGTAATTGTTATATTCTCTTGATATTAAATATGCAAATGAGACTTCAAAGAACAAATCTCCCAAAATAAATTTAAATAAGATGGCAAGTTTTCAATTTACAAGCATCTAAATCTTAATATATTCACAGAGATGAAAACAAAAGTATCACAGAAAAAAAAAAAATCAAGGAAATGTCTGTGGTGTCAAAACTTACAACAGAGATCTGACAAAATATCAAGTCCTTCAACATGTAAACAGTGATGACTACACCATTTTAGTTTTATAGAAACAAACAAGGTTATGGTTGCACAGCTGTAAATATACTAGAACCATTGAATTGTACTTGTCAAATGGGTATACTTTCTAGTATGCCAGTATATGAATAAAACTGTTTAAAATGTATAGGCATATGTGTATATATTTATACATATAGGGACATACATATGTGTGTGTCTACATATGCATGCATATGTGTGTATATATGTATGTGTGAGTGCATATATATATATGTGTGTGTGTATGTGTGTCCATATGTATGCATATAGTCAAGAGAGTATAATTTAAACTCATTAAGGGTTTTGTTTGTCTGTTTCTATATATATAAATATCTATCTATCTATCTATCTATCTATCTATCTATCACAGAAGTTAAAAATGTGCAAATGTGACCAAAACATTCAGAAAAATCTTACTGATAAAACACCAAGGTCAAAAAACACCGGCTACTATTGTCTAAAGGATATAACAACAGAAAATGCACACACAAACACAAACACACACACACAAGTTAATCTGTACAGTTTATCTTCCACTAGGGTGCCATGTATTGTAAAATATAAAAACAAACAAATGAACAAAATAAACTTGATGTATTTTTAACCACATTTCATTTCTTTGCTATAGAAGCAGAAAATAGAATTGTTCAGGAAGACATCATAAGATGGGAGAGGGAATCACCTAATTCAAACTTGGAAAATATGAGGAAACAACTTCCAATTGTGGTATAGATTACTTTTTAAATAATGAGCCTTAAATTCATAGAAAAATTGGAATAAAAGAAATTAAATGTAGAATATCTTAGCTTTTTCATGTTGTAAAGACATTAGGAAAACCCTGTGTTGATGTTTATTTTCACAGTTGTTCATTCTAGAAGTGTGGAAATCATCCTGAACATTTAGCTGTTTCTCAAATGTGTATCCTACTAGAGAAATAAGATTGGCCATGAAACTAATGAAGCCTAAATTTATGGTCCTTCACTTGCAAGTCCTTCCCAGTTTCTAAAAAGACACTAGCCCTTTGGTTGCTTACTTACAAAATATTCAAAATTAATTAGGATTCAAGAAAAGCTGTAATCTCCTAATATATTAAAGCAAACATAAGAAAAACTCTGATATGATTTTCTCAAATTTAACAAGTAGAAAATTTTTCATAAAATTACCAATAAGCCATCAATAAAAATTAAACTTTAATAAAAACAATTTGAATCAACTGTGATATAAAAGAGACTGGATTATCTGTTCTCAGAAAAAGAAAAGAAAGTAATTAAATCACTAAACTTTTCATAAACAGTCAAAAAAAGAAGACAAGAATGAAGGAAAAGGACCAGTTAAAGAAAATATATTTGTGTTCTGGGGGCTTGTAATATTTTTGATAATTTTCAGCTTTTAAAAATTATTAATTTGTGTGATTTAGTTTCTAATTTTCAGTGTATATTCAGTTTATCTTAATAAGGATAATTTTGCCTTTTTAAAACAAAAACAGCTTCCCTAACTGAAAATGTATCTGCAAAAATTAGGATTTAGCTGGTAACTCCATTCCAGCCATTCCTTTTTTTTCTTTTAACTTTAATTTTAGGTTGGGGGTACAGGTATAAGTTTGTTACATAGGTAAACACGTGGCATAGGGGTTTCTTATCTAGAGTATTTCATCCCCCAGGTATTAAGCCCAGTACCCAATAGTTATCTTTCCTGCTCCTCTCCTTCCTCCCACCCTCCCGGCTCAAGTGGACCCCCGTGTCTGTTGTTTCCTTCTTTGTGTTCCTAAGTTCTCATCATTTAGCTCCTACTTACAAGTGAGAACATGTGGCATTTGGTTTTCTGTTCCTCTATTAGTTTGTTAAGGATAGTAAGCCCCAACTCCAACCATGTTTCCTCAAAAGACATGATCCTGTTCTTCTTTATGCCCGGGCACTCCTTAAATTATTTTGTGACCTCTTCTTTTTCTACTTGTCTCACCAATCCATCTATTTGCCTTAGTTCTTCCCTCCATATTCCCTCTTTCACACTGCTTCCAAATGTATTTTCTCACGTAAACAAATCTGATCTCAAGAGACTAAATTTAAATTCATTAAGGGTTTTGTGTTTGTTTCTTTAAATTTCTAAAGTGTTGAATGTGCAATTCTGAAGTATTGAACATAGGTGGCCCACATCTATTCATTCATCAATCTAATCTCCCTACTTATCTCTTCCAAAGAAGTAGAGATTGTATGACCAAAAACATTTAGCTTTTTGTAACTTTCCCATATGGTTAGAATGCTCTTTCTGAGAATGTCAACTCTCCCTCAGATTTTCTTCAACTACTCTGAAATCTTCTCTGATACCAAGCCCACAAGACAGGATTATCACTCTTTCGTCTCTGTCATCACTAATTGCATACATACATATTGGAATCCTGCACTATAATTATTTTTTAAATATACCTTACACATGCCAGTAAAATCTGTGTTCCTTTTGTTTTTTAATTTTTTAACTAGAAAATATTTTAAGCAATAAAAACGTTCCAGAAAATATTTGAGAAATGAGAACATACATAATCAGATACTATTCTTACTGATAATTTTTTTTAGAATATAAAGTGTTACTGAACATGCTAAATTTCAGGCCCACTTCTCTTATTTATTTATTTATTTATTTATTTATTTATTTATTTAGATGGAGTCTCGTTCTGTCTCCCAGGCTGGAGTGCAGTGGCGTGATCTCACCTCACAGCAACCTCCGCCTCCTGGGTTGAAGTGATTCTCCTGACTCAGCCTACAGAGTAGCTGAGATTACAGGCCAGATAATTTTTTTTATTTTTAGTAAAAACAGAGTTTTGCCACTTTGGCCAGGCTGGTCTTGAACTCTTGACCTCAGGTGATGCACCTACCTTGGCCTCCCAAAGTGCCGGGATTACAAGTGTGTGCCGCAGCACCTGGCCCAGGCCCACTTCTTATTAATCACTTCCTTCCCAAAAAGTAGCCATTGACTTGTTGTCCTGATGTCCATGTGTAGAGTTCCTATGCCTGCTTCATAGTAAACATATAGACTTCCTATTGTTTTAGAAAATTATTTCCTTCTCTTTCAAGACATTATATATTGAAACATGGAGCGATAGTAACATAAATAAAGAAGGAATAAATAACTTGAAAATGACTATGAGCCTCTATAATTTTCTGTGGCCTACATAAAATGCAAACAGTAATGCTGACAGTATTTTACTTATTTTATATTTATTAGACAAATACAATTCAACTCAAACTTTTAAGTGCTATTATTATGTCTTTTTTGGGACATATGCAGTGAAGTACAGGAATACGAAGTGTTTTTAAGTCACTATAATTTATACATTACACTTTTTATGAGTCATATCTTACTGTGTATTTTATTAATGCATGTGAAGAATTCTATTTTTTTGTTGCTGTTGCTAATTAACACTGTAGAGATGATGATTAAAAGTATACCGTCATTATGAAGAAAGACAGATTGTAACAGTAAATTGTTATATGAACGGCAAACATAGGCCCATAAAATATCACAATTTTGAATTAGTCAAAAATACAAGCAATTATAAATATATTATTTAAAGGAAAGTTACAGAATAGTAAAATGGTAAATATTAAATTTAAAAATATATAAATAATAAGAAAACTTAAAATCCTATTTTAGAATTGTGCTTTAAGGATAAACAAATTCAAATCTTTCTATATGTTTATTTTTTCAAAATTTTCTATTGTGAACTTTTTTCTATAAAGCGTAACGCTGCCTTTCAAAAAAGTTTGAATAACATTTAAAACTAATTATTTTTACAAAAGTGATATTGAATGTGCAATACACATATCATTTTCAGTATTCAAATAATAAATGTAAAAATAGGTGGGGATATATAAAATGACTGGTGAGTAAAAAATTGAATGAATCTTTCAATTTTTAAAACATATTTTTAAAGGTAAATAATATTACAGTATTTGAGTTCTCCATGATTTGTGTGTTAGCAAAGGTTGTAATGAAAATTGTCAAATGACTTGCATTTTTCTTCCTTGTTAAAAGCTTTCTCATGCGGAAAGTTGTCTTACATTGTGTCAAAACAATAAGCTGTCAGATTGCTAATGTTTAATACATTCGGAGAATAACTGCCATGTACTATACTAATTGACCTTTTCGGAACTCTGAATTTGATTGGATGGACATTTCTCTCCCAGATAAAAACTCAAACCCCCGTTGAGAAGAGTTAGAATGACCATCTGTTGAAATACAGAATACTAAAAAGGTTAAAGTACACAACCAAATGCTTCAGAATATATTTCATAGTTATATTTTACTGTCTTATTTCCTGTCAAAAACTATCAAAACCTGACATGATGGCATTCATTCAATTTTTGTTATTCAGAAAATAAAAAATAAAGTGAACATATTGTACTGTTATGTAGTATATTGAAGGTCTATATAACAATGTTTCTTGGTTTTGCTAAGATGTCATGAATTAGTCTAAATATGGCCACCCTACAATAGCACAATGTTTCAGTTCAGTTCAGTATAGCATTATGATAAAAACGACCAAAAGTTAATGTCTTCTGTTGAATCTTAAAAGTTTAAATCATTTGAACTTCAATCATAATCTTACATACTTATTACATAGTGTATATTATTCTAGAAATTTAGTATAGAAAAAATTAAAGCACAACAGCTGATGTAGCAAAAAATAATAATAATTCGTTAAAAAGACCAAGGCTTATTTTTTAAATAGAATTATATAATCAATTGTATGATTTAAATATATGATTTATGCATATTAATTATAATAGAAATTTTTCTTAACATAATTTTATGCATTTAAAAAGGTTTGATATGTATAGATTGTTTTAAAATTTGCAACAAATTGAATATAATTTATTTTAATCAAGTAAGTACCAATAAAAGTCATTCAATAATTTGGCAATCATAGATACATTAGATGTTATTATATTTGTTAAAACAATGCAGAAAAACAATACTGACAAGACATCTTCTAGACAAAAGTTGAGAAGTTTTAGAAGTATTTATTTTAATTAGAAGAACATACTAATAATTTCTGATTGGAATTATTGCAATTAGCTATATTTTATATTTTAAAGAGTTTTGTAGAATTGTTTTGCCCTTATAAACATCTAGTTAACTTGTAGTTTTTCATATTTAAAAGTAAAATCAAAAGTAGTAGGAAATATAGCCTTTTTAAACAAACAGAAAGACCTATAGAAGAAGTAAATCTGCTGAATTAACACATAATATTAATATAATTTGTTAGAGTTGTTAGTGATGTAATCAGAAATATTACAGAATACAATAAATATTAAATATCAAAGTATTAAAATAGACTCAAGAAAGCATCTTTAAAAATATATTGTTTTATATAAAGAAATATATGATAATCAGACTTCAAACTGCTCATATACATTGTACTATATTGAGGATTATAGTTCTTACAATCTAACAGAATTTGTGATCGCTGAGTAGCAGAGATAAATATATACAGTAGTTAACTGAGATGAATTTTATTCTTTCAAATACTGCTAGTCAGTGGTCTTAAAATCCCTGAAAGTCCATTGACGTATGCCAGTTTCATCCTATAGCTTATGAAGATAAAAATAGATCTTAATACCAGCATAGGATGTAACAATATGTCGATTTCCTATTTTACCAACATGTCAGACTAAACACACTATTTTACCAACATGTCAGACTAAACATGGATGGTTCTTTTTGTGCTATTTTAAATACATAGGAAATGTTGGATAAAATATACTTTAACATATTAAAATATATAATGAGATTAAAGAAGGAAAGAAACTGCTAGCTGAGAAAAAGAAATAAGAACTAAAACCGATGCTAAATTAACACTGGGGTGGGAGGTAATTAGTTAAACACAAAGGTAAGTTTTCAAATTAAAAGCTTAGATTTTAACACCAAACTAAGAACATGAAGGAAATACGTTATTGAGAGTACAAAAGGAAAAAACTACGAGTAAGATGCTTTTTATAAAGGAGACTACAGAATAACTTAGTGAAAGGAGGAAAGAAGGTAGAACGGAAAGAAGTAGGAGAGGGAGGGAGGAAGAATAAAACCCGTTTTGTCTGGTCCAAGCAAAAAACAGACATCATGTCTCTGCCCATGACTCAGGCAGGTGACTTTCATAGGTGCGAGTACAAATCCACACATAGGTTTAATGTAATATTTGGTCTTAGTAAATCTTTGTGACATCTGACAGATATTGTTGGAATAAAGAAATAACAAAAATAATAGAAATAGAGCAATATTCAAAGATAATTTTAAGAATTTTCACAATTAAACAAATAATACAATGTTATGTTTAGGAATTTCACTGAGTCAAGTAAAACTAGACGGATTTTAGTAACTGCAGAATATTAAAGCCAAAGGAACAATTTTAAGATCAAACAGTAGACATAATACCTATAAATAAACAACAAGAATTCTGACAGCAGCAGTCTGTATTTGTCAACCACATTAGAAGCCAGAAAAGAATGAGTAAACTATTTAATGTGCTTAGACACATAACTGTCAACATAGAATTCCATAGGTTAATAATATTTTCATTGTACTACTTCTGAAGTGTCTTTGAACTCTCTTAAGGCAATACCAACCAACTGTAATACAAGAGACAAATAGAAATGATCTGTTTAGATAATCTTTAATAATAACAATAGCTATACATTTATCATTTACTTTATAGTACATGACATGTTTCCAAATAAAATGACAACAAATCTCATGTACTTTATTCATAATTTAACAGGGGAATTGTTGCAACAACATTTTACATGTTTGCTGAGTCAATGAATGTATAAATATATAAATGAATATATCAACCTAATATTATTTGGTAATTACATTTCTCTTAATTCCATCACTTGTCAGGAATGTCTGGTTGTTAGTGGCCACAAAAGCTATCAGAAAAAAAAATAGAGATTTTTTTCTCTTTCATTTAAGATAGTACTTGTAGCTATGTTACAAAATACCAGGGATACACATGATCATGAGCACAATTTATTTAATCAGAAAATTCTGGAATAGAAAATACATTATAAAATCTATTGATAAATCTTTGGAAAAAACAGAGTATGCAAAGTCAATTATTTTAGCTTTGAAAATGGTATAAGATTATGGTCTGATTTTATTCTAAGTCTGAAATAAAATTAAGTAAACAAATCAATATTAAGCATCTTGAATTGATAATTATTCATTAATAAGCACATTATTCAATCATGTGATTAATAATTGATTTGATTTATAATATTTTTTCACATGCTGTACGCTTTCACTTGCCAGGAAATATACATTGTTAATACAATATAGTAAAGCCACTAGGCAGTAATTATCAGAAAAAGTCAGAGTGTGAGGTCTCCACCAGCTCTGCCATTAGTGCATGATAGGATGCTGAATACAGTTTATTCAACACTTTGCTGTTTGCCTTTTCTTTTGTAGTTCCAACTTTAATCTAGAACTATTTTTTCTCAGTTTGAATAATTCAATTTAATCTTCCTTGTAGTGTGTGGCTGGGTGTGGTGGCTCACGCCTGTAAAACTCTCTCCTTTTTTTGTCTGCCAGTCTGTCACCCAGGCTGCAGTGCAATGGTGTGATCTTGGCTCACTGCAACCTCAACCTCCCATGCTCAAGCAATCCTTCCATCTCAGCTTCCCAAGTGGCTGGAGATACAGGTGTGAGCCACCATATCTGGCTAATGTTTGTTTAATTTTTTACAGAGACAGAGTCTCACTATGTTGCCAGGCCAGTCTCACACTTGGGCTCAAGCCTCCTTCTGCCTTGACCTCACAAATTACTGGGATTACAGGCACGAGCCACCACACCTGGCCTCTTTCTTGTGATTGCCAGAAAACTCCTTCTTTTTCCTCAGCACTTTACATTTTGTTCCAATTTCTGACTCACATTGTTTCTGATAAGAAATTAACAGTAATTCTCATCCCTCCCCTTACTCCCTCCCAATGTAATATGTCTGCACTCCTACCTACTCCTTCTTTTAGATTTTCTTGAACTTCCCATCGTATTTGAAAATGTTTCATGCCAGCCACCAATTTTCAAGTATTTTTTTTCCTCTCTTCATCTGGAAGACCACTTACTCAAAGCTGAACATTTTGATATCTGTTCCCTTCATCCTTGAAGAACTGGTCCATTTTTTAGAACTTTCCTCTCTATGGTTAAGTTTCTGTAGTTTCAATTGCTACATTGAACATGTGAAGTTCATAATGAATATTCAAATGGGCAGGTTGACTAGGTAGTTGGGAATTAAGGACTATAGACTAAGCTACAGATGTGTGTTTTATTGTGATCTGAATTTAGATAGTATTCAAACTCTGGTAGTGGGTGATCAACAAGAAAATGAGTATAAAAAGAGAAAGCAAATATTGAATACTGAGCCTTGAATTACTCCAAAAGTAAGAGATTGGGAAATCAAGAGAAACGAACAAAGGTCATTAATAAGGACAAATCTGTAAAATAGAAGATTTAAGAGTGTGTGGTGCCCTGGAAGCAAGGGTGGGAAGTGTTTCTGAAGGAAAAAATCATATAGGTCAAATGCTACTGATTTGACATTAGATGAATATAAAAATATGCTGTTGGACTGACATACTTGGAAGTTATTGGTGACAATGAAAAGAGCGGATATGATTAACTATGGGAGATAAAGATTGCAGCGAATTGCTCAAATAAATCAGAGATAACACAAACAAATGGAAAAACATTCCACACCTATGAATAAGAAATATTCTTATTATTAAAATAGCCATATTGCCCAAAGCAATTTACAGATTCAATGGTATTCCTGTCAAACTACCAATGCCATTCTCCACAGAATTAGAAAAAATAAAATAAAATTAACATGGAACCAAACAGAGCCCAAATAGACAAGGCAATCCTAAGTAAAACAAACAAATCTGGAGGTACCACATTACTTGAGTTCAAATTATACTGTAGTGCTGCAGTAACCAAAGCAGCATGGTACCAGCACAAAAACAATGGAGCAGAATATACAGCACAGAAATACAGCTACACATCTACAACGATCTGATCTCTGAAAAAGTCAACAAAAACAAACAATGGGGAAAGGACTCCCTGCTCAAGAAATGGTGCTAGGATAATTGGCTAGCTATATTCAGAAGATTGAAACTGGACCCCTTTCTCACACATATACAGAAATCAACTTAAGATGGATTAAAGTCTTAAATGTAAAACCAAAAAGTATAAAAATCCTGGAAGATAACCCAGGAAATACCTTTCTGGACATAAGATCTGACAAAGATTTCATGACAAAGTTGCCAAAAGTCATTGCAATGAAAACAAAAATTGACAAATAGAACCTAATTAATCTAAACAGTTCCACACAGCAAAAGAAACTATCAACAGAGTAAACAGGCAATCTAAAGAATGGGAGAAAATTTTTGCAAATCTGCATCCAACAAAGGTCTAATATGCTGAATCTACAAGAAACTTAAATCAATAAGCAAAAAAAAAAAAAAAAAAAAAAAAACCGTTAAAAAGTGGGTAAAAGCCAGGAACAGACACTTTTCAAAAGAGAATATACACACAGCCAACAAGCATATGAGAAAATGCTTAATATCACTAATCATTAGAGAAATGCAAATCAAAACCACCATGAAATAGCATCACACATTAGTCAGAATGGTTATTTTTAAAAAGTCAAAAAATAACAGATGCTAGCAAGATTGCAGAGAAAAGAGAAGGCTATACACTGCTGGTGTGAATGTAAATTAGTTCAACCATTATAGAAAACAGTTTGAAAATTTATCAAAGAACTAAATCGGAATTGTGATTCGATCCAGCAATTCTATCATAGGGTATATACCCAAAGTAATATAAATTGCTTACCATAGAAACACATGCACAAGTATGTTCATCACAGCAATATTCACAATATTAAAGACATGGAATCAACCTAAATGTTCATAAACAGTAAAGAGGATAAAAAGTGGCATATATTTTACCATGAAATATTACACAGCCATAAAAAATAATAGGATCACATTCCTTGCCGCAACATGGATGAAACTGGAGACCATTATCTTAAGGGAACTAACACAGGATCAGAAAACAAAATACCACATGCAATTGCTTATAAGTAGGAGCTAAGCATTGAGTACATATGAACACAAGGGAAAAACAAATACTGGGACATACTTGAGAGTGGAGAGTGGAAGTCAGATGAAGATCCATAAACTACTTATTGGGTACTATGTTTAATACCTGGGTGACAATATAATTTGTACACCAAACCCCCATGACATGCAATTCACATGTATAAAAAATATTCACATGCACCCCGAATCTAAAATAAAAGTTAAAAAATAAGTTTGTAGTGAATGTTATAAAGAATAAAATAAAAAATGAGAGATAGTTCATAAATCTTTGCACTTTAATATAGACATATTTTATTCTCATATATGTTTTCTTCATATACTTTGTAATATATATTACAGAATAACGGTCCTCAAAAGATGTAGGTGTCTTGCCCCCAAAATTTGGTTGAGGCCCAGATTCAAGAATTGAAAAGCTACTGAATAAAGCTAAGCGATCTGCCTCTCTTATCCATGAGTGGGCTGAATGTGGTGGTTCACGCCTATAATTTCAGCACTTCGGGAGGCCAAAGCAAGAGGACTGCTTGAACCCAGGAGTTTCAGACCAGCCTGGCCAAAATACAAAGACTCCCATATCTACCAAAAAAAAAAAAAAAACAACAAACAAAAAACAAAAAACAGAATGTGGTGGCGTGCGCTGTACTCCCAGCCACTTTAAAGGCAGAGAGAGGAGGTTGGCTTGAGTCTAGAAATTCAAGGTGTGGTGAATTATGATAACCCCACTGTACTCTAGCATGGGCAAGAGATTGAGACCCTGTCTCAACATAAATAATAAATAGGCATGAGATGCAGAGGCACATCTCTATTCAAAGCAAGATTATTACGATTGTGAGAAATAGGTAGACTGCTTAAAGTATTGCAGACAGCTCAATTCCCTCCTTTATAATTACTTATATAATATGTGAAATATAGCAGACAACTTAATACAAATTATCATTTTAGAATTCTTCCCCAATTCTCCAACATATAATATCCAATAAATGGCTTTCAGGGATATATTAAGTGACATGTGGTTTTATCTATTTCTAGAAGTAACTAGCCAAGAGATATTTATAAAATTTAGAAACAATTATTTGAGACACTGAAACATAAGAACCTCTGGTTTTTTTTTGTTTGTTTTTTTTGGCAAACATGTGGTTGAATAACAACAAAATGAAACTTTAAGGCCTAGTTTTTTTTATTTAATAAACCTATATTATGTTTTAATCATTTTATTCATATACAGAAAATATATTTTTAAATTATAAAAATACAGTAGTACATGTGACATAATGTTAAAAACTCTTAGATCTCACTTGTCTTAGTAAGTTTTTTTGTAAATTTTACTTTAAGTTTTGGGGTGCATGTGCAGAATGTGCAGGTTTGTTACATAGGTATACATGTACCATGGTGATTTGCTGCACTATTAACCCAAGATCTAGGTTTTAAGCCCCATATGTCTTAGGTATTTGTCCTAATGCTCTCCCTAACCATGACAGGTCCTGGTGTGTGATGTTCCCCTCCCTATGTCCATGTATTCTCATTGTTCACCTCCCACACATGAGTGAGAACATGCGGTGTTTGGTTTTTCCTGTGTAGTTTGCTGAGAATGATGGCTTGCAGTTTCATCCGTGTCCCTGCAAAGGACATGAACTCATTATTTTTTATGGTTGCATAGTATTCCATGGTGTATATGTGCCACATTTTCTTTATCCAATCTATCATTGATTGGCATTTGGGTTGGTTCGAAGTCTTTACTATTATGAATAGTGCTGCAATAATTATACGTCTGCATGTGTCTTCATAGTAGAATGATTTATAATCCTTTGGGTATATGTCCAGTAATGGGATTGCTGGATCAAATGGTATTTCTGGTTCTAGATCCTTGAGGAAGTTCCACACTGTCTTTCACAATGGTTGAACTAATTTACAGTGTAAAGCATTCCTATTTCCCCACAGCTTCACCAGCATCTATTCTTTCCTAACATTTTAATAATCACCATTCTAACTGGCATGAGATGGTATCTCATTGTGGTTTTGATTTACATTTCTCTAGTGACCAGTGATAATGAGCATTTTTTCATATGTTCATTGGCTGCATAAATGTCTTCTTTTGAGAAGTGTCTTTTCATATTGTTTGCCCACTTTTTGATTTTTTTTTCTTGTAAATTTAAGTTCCTTATAGATTCTGGATATTAGGCCTTTGTCAGAGGGGAAGCTTGCAAAAATTTTCTCCCATTCTGTAGGCTGCCTCTTCACTCTGATCATAGTTTCTTTTGCTGTGCAGAAGTGCGTTGGTTTGGTTAGATACCATTTGTCAATTTTGGGTTTTGTTGCAATTGCTTTTGGTGTTTTAGCCATGAAGTCTTTGTCCATGCCTATGTCCTGATTGATACTGCCTAGGTTTTCTTCAGGGATTTTTATGGTTTTGAATTTTGCATTTAAATCTCTAATTCATCTTGAGTTAATTGTTGTATAAGGTGTAAGGAAGTGGTCCAGTTTCCCTTTTCTGCATATGGCTAGCCAGTTTTACCTGCAACATTTATTAAATAGGGAATTATTTTCTTGTTGCTTGTTTTTGTCAGGTTTGTTGAAGACCAGATGGATATAGATGTGTGGTGTTGTTTCTGAGGTCTCTGTTCTGTTCCATTGATCTATATATTTGTTTTGGTACCAGTACCATGCTGTTTTGGTTACTGTAGCCTTGTAGTATAGTTTGAAGTCAGGTAGGATGATGGCGGCAGCTTTGCTCTTTTTGCTTACGATTGTCTTGGCTATACAGGCTCTTTTTTGGTTCCATTTGAAATCTAAAGTAGATTTTTCTAATTTTGCGAAGAAAGTCACTGGTAGCTTGATGGGAATAGAGTTGAATCTATAAATCACTTTGAACATTGTGACCATTTTCATGATATTGATTATTCCTATCCATGAGCATGGAATGCTTTTCCCATTTGTTTTTGTCCTCTTTTATTTGCTTGAGCAGTGGTTTGTAGTTATCCTTGAAGAAATCCTTCACATCCCTTGTAAGTTGGATACCTAGGTATTTCATTGTCCTTATAGCAGTTGTGAATTGGAGTTCAATCAAAATTTGGCTCTTTGCTTGTCTATTATTGGTGTATAGGAATGCTTGTGATTTCTGCACACTGATTTTGTATCCTGAGACTTTGCTGAAGTTACTTATCAGCTTAAGGATATTTTGGGCTAAGACGGTGGGATTTTCTAAGTATACATTCATGTCATCTGCAAACAGAGACAATTTCACTTCCTCTCTTCCTGTTTGAATACCCTTTATTTCTTCCTCTTGCCTGTTTGCCCTGGCCAGAACTTCCAATATTCTGTTGAATAAAAGTGGTGAGAGAGGGCATACTTATCTGGTGTCAGTTTTCGAAATGAATGCTTCCAGCTTTTGCCCATTCAGTATGATACTGGCTATAGGTTTATCATAAATAGCTCTTATTTTTTTGATGATTATGTTTCGGCAATACCTAGTTTATTGAGAGCTTTTAGCATGAAGGGTGTTGAACTTTATTGAAGGTCTTTTCTGCATCTATTGAGATAATCATATGATTTCCTGACACTGGTTCTGTTTATGTGATGGATTATATTCACTGATTTGCGTATGTTGAACCAGGCTTGCATCATAGGGATAAAGTCGACTTGATCGTGATGTGTAAGCTTTTTGATGTGCTGCTAGATTCAGTTTGCCAGTCTTTTATTAAGGATTTTTGATCGATGTTCATCACGGATATTGGACTGAAATTTTCTTTTTTTCTTTTTTTGTTGTATCTCTGCCAAGTTTTGGTATCAGGATGATGCTGGCCTCGTAAAGTGAATTAGGAAGGATTCCTTCTTTTTCAATTGTTTGGAATAGTTTTAGAAGGAATGGTACCAGCTTCTGTTTTTACTTCTGATAGAATTTGGCCGTGAATCCCTCCGGTACTAAGCCCTTTTTGATTGGTAGGCTATTAATTACTGCCTCAATTTCAGAACTTGTTATTGGTCTATTCAGGAATTTGACTTCTTCCTGGCTTAGTCTTGGGAGGGTGTATGTGCCCAGGAAGTTATCTATTTCTTCTAGATTTTCTAGTTCATTTGCTTAGAGGTTTTTATAGTATTTTCTGATGGGGTAGTTGGTATTTCTGTGGGATCAGTGGTGATATCCTCTTTATCATTTTTTATTGTGTCTATTTGATTCTTCTCTCTTTTTTTGTTTATTAGTCTGGCTAGTGGTCCATCTCTTTTGTTAATCTTTTCAAAAAAAAAAAAAAAAACCGTTCCTGGATTCATTTATTTATTTATTTATTTTTTTTTTTTGAAGGGCTTTTCATGTCTCTATCTCCTTCAGTTCTGCTCTGATTTTAGTTATTTCTTGTCTTCTGCTAGCTTTTGAATGTGTTTGCTTTTGCTTCCCTAGTTCTTTTAGCTGTGATGTTAGTGCGTCGAGTTTAGATCTTTCTAACTTTCTCTTGTGGGTATTTAGTGCTACAAATTTCCCACTTAACACTGCTTTAGCTGTGTCCCAGAGATTCTGGTATGTTGTATCTTTGTTCTCATTGGTTTTGAATAACTTATTTATTTTTGCCTTAATTTTGTTATTTACTCAGTAGTCATTCAGGAGCAGGTTGTCAAATTTCCATGTAGTTGTGTGGTTTTGAGTGAGTATCTTAATCCTGAGTTTTAATTTGCTTGTACTGTGGTCTAAGAGACTGTTTATTATGACTGCCATTCTTTTGCATTTGCTGAGGAGTGTTTTACTTCCAATTATGTGGTCAATTTTAGACTACATGCTATATGGCACTGAGAAAAGAATATATATTCTGTTGATTTGGGGTGGAGAGTAGTTCTGTAGATGTTTATTAGATCCATTTGATCCAGAGCTGAGTTCAAGTCCTAAATATCCTTGTTAATTTTCTGTCTAAAATTGACATTGGGTGTTAAAGTCTCCCACTACTATTTTGTGGAAGACTAAGTCTCTTTGTAGGTCTCTAAGAACTTGTTTTATTAAGCTGGGTGGTCCTGTGTTGGGTGCATATATGTTCAGGATAGTTAGCTCTTCTTGTTGCATTGATCCCTTTACCGTTATGTAATACCTTTCTTTGTCCTTTTTGATCTTTGTTGGTTTAAATTCTGTTTTATAAGAGACTAGGATTGCAACCCTTGCTTCCTTTTGCTTTCCATTTGCTTGGTAAATATTCTTCCATATCTTTATTTTGAGCCTGTGTGTGTCTTTGCATATGAGATGGGTCTCTTGAATATAGCACACCAATGGGTCTTGAATCTTTATCCAATTTGACAGTCTGCGTCTTTTAACTGGGGGTATTTAGCCTATTCACATTTAAGTGTGTGTTTTTTGTGGTTTTTTTTTTTTTTTTTTTGAGATGGAGTCTTGCTCTGTCACCCAGGCTGGAGTACAGTGGCACAATCTCAGTTCACTGCAATCCCCACCTCTTGGATTCAAGCGATTCTCCTGCCTCAGCCTCCCGAGTAGCTGGGATTACAGGTGGCTGGCACCAAGCCTGGTTAATTTTTGTATTTTTTGTACAGACAGGGTTTCGCCATGTTGGACAGGCTGGTTTCGAACTCCTGACCTCATGATCAACCCACCTCGGCCTCCCAAAGTGCTGGGACTACAGGCATGAGCCACTGTGCCTGGCCTAAGGTTAATATTGTTATATGTTAATTTGATCCTGTCATCATGATGCTAGCCGGTTATTTTGCACATTAGTTGATGCCGTTTCTTCAGAGTGTCATTGGTCTTTATATTTTGGTATGTTTTTGCAGTGGCTGGCATCAGTTTTCCCTTTCCATATTTACACCTTCCTTCAGGAGCTCTTGTAAGGCAGGCCTGGTGGGGACAAAATCTTTCAGCATTTGCTTATCTGGAAAGAATTTATTTCTCCTTTATTATGAAGCTTAGTCTGGCTGGATATGAAATTTTGGGTTGAAAATTCTTTTCTTTATGAATGTTTAATATTGGCCCCCACTCTCTTCTGGCTTGTAGGGTTTCTGCAGAGAGGCATTGTTCATCAGATGAGCTTCCTTTTGTGGATAACCTGACTTTTCTCTCTGGCTGCCCTTAGTACTTTTTTCTTTGTTTCAGCCTTGGAGAATCTGATGATTATGTGTCTTGGGGTTGCTTCTTGAGGAGCATCTTCATGGTGTTCTCGGTATTTCTTGAATCTGAATGTTGGACTATCTTGCTAGGTTGGAGAAGTTCTCCTGGATAATATCGTTAAATTTGTTTTCGAGCTTGGCTCCATTCTCCCTGTCACTTTCAGGTACACCAATCAATCATAAATTTGGTCTTTTCACATAGTCCCATATTTCTTGGAGGCTTTGTTTGTTCCTTTCCATTATTTTTTTTTCTGTATTCTTGTCTTCATGCCTTATTTCAGTAAGTTGATCTTCAGATCTTCAATCTCTATTATCTTTTCTTCAACTTGATCAATTTAGCTATTGATACTTGTATATGCTTCATGATGTTCTGGTGCTGTGTTTTTCAGCTCCATCTGGTCATTTACGTTCCTCTCTAAATTGGTTATTCTAGTTAGCAGTTCCTGTAACCTTTTATCAAGGTTCTTAGCTTCCTTGCATTGGGTTGGAACAAGCTCCTTTAGCTCAGTGGAGTTTGAGCTAAAGGACCCACCTTCTGAAGCCTACTTCTGCGAATTTGTCAGTCTCATTCTCTGCCCAGTTTTGTGCCCTTGCTGGAGAGGAGTTGCAATCATTTGGAGGAGAAGAGGCATTCTGGCTTTTGTGATTTTCAGCATTTTTGTGCTGTTTTTTCCTCGTTTTCATGGATTTATCTACCTTTGATCTTTGAGGCTGACAACCTTTGGATAGGGTTTTTGTGTGGGAGTCGTTTATGTTTATGTTGATGTTATTGCTTTCTGTTTGTTAGTTTTTCTTCTAACACGTCCCTCTTCGGCAAGTCCGCTGCAGTTTGCTAGAGGTCCACTCCAGACCCTGTTCACCTGGGTGTCACCAGTGGAGGCTGTAGAACAGCAAGGATTGCTGCCTGCTCCTTCCTCTGGAAGCTTCATCCCAGAGAGGCACCTGCCAGATGCCAGTCAGAGCTCTCCTGTATGAGGTCTCTGTCGACCCCTGTTGGGAGATTTCACCCAGTCAGGAGTCATGGGGGTAAGGGACCCAGTTGAGGAGGCAGTCTGTTCCTTAGCAGAGCTGGTACACTGTGATGGGAGAATCCCTCTTGTCAGGATCAACTGCTCTCTTCAGAGCCATCAGGGAGGAACAATTAAATCTGCTGAAGCTGTGCCCACAACTGTCCCTTCCCCCAGGTGCTCTGTTCCAGGGAGATGGGGGTTTTGTCTATAAGCCCCTGGCTGAGGCTGTTACTTTTCCTTCAGAGATGCCCTGCCCAGTGAGGAGGAATCTAGAGAAGTAGTCTGGCCACAGCCAGTTTGCTGCACCCAGCTCATACCTCCCAGCCTCCTTAGCACTGTCAGGGGAAAATCAACTACTAAAAGCTTCAGTAATGGCAGACGCCCCTTACCCCACCAAGCTTGATCATCCCAGGTTGACTTCACACTGCTCTGCTGGCAGTAAGAATTTCAAGCCTGTGGTTCTTAGCTTGCTGGGCTCAGTGGGAGTGGAACTCACTGAGTGAGATCACTTGGCTCCATGACTTCAGCTCCCTTTCCAGGGAAGTGAACAGTTCTGTCTCACTGAGGTTCCAGGTGCCACAGGGGCACAAAAAAATAATCCTACAGCTAGCTCGGTGTCTGCCCAAACAACTGCCCCAGTTTTGTGTTTGAAACCCATGGTCCTGGTAGTGTAGGCACACACGAAATTCTCCTGATCTGCAGATAGCAAAAATGATGGGAAAAGCATAATATCCTGGCCAGGTAGCACAGTCCCTCAAGGCTTCCCTTGGCTTGGGGAAAGAAGTCCCTGGCTCCTTGCACTTACCAGGTGAAGCGTTACCCCAACCTGCTTCTGCTCTCTCTCTGTGGGTTGGACCTACTCATTAACAAGTCCCAACAAGATGAACTGAGTACCTCAGATGGAAATCACCTGCCTTCTGTATTGGTCTCACTGGGAGCTACAGACTGGAACTGTTTCTATTTGGCCATCTTGGCCACTAAGTTTTTAAATAATGACATTACTCATTTCATACCTTATCAGGGCATTTATAGTCACAATTATTTTGAAGAATTGCCAAGATATAACCAAGACCACGTTAAGTGATTTA
The DNA here is from genome assembly GCF_003255815.1 of Theropithecus gelada. Taxonomy (NCBI): domain Eukaryota; kingdom Metazoa; phylum Chordata; class Mammalia; order Primates; family Cercopithecidae; genus Theropithecus; species Theropithecus gelada. Next base: position 25,510,308 of record NC_037673.1, on the reverse strand, counting down.
AAAAAAAAAAGTATGCTCAAGTATTTGATATTTCAAATTATAAGAAAAGATAATGACTCTGATCACTTATATTTAAATGTCTAAATTATTTATCTCTAAAAAGGTATTTTAATAGATCCACTGCCTAAAATATGCTTGATATCAGTTAGGGAAATACAAATTGTGAAATTTGATTCAAAATATTTCATAGTAAAACATCACCAAGAGGGGTAATTAAGTGTTGAACAGTATATTAAATTTAAATACAGATGATTCTTGATTTAACAATTCTTTAACTTAAAGTTTTTCTACTAAAATGTTGGGAAAGCAATACACATTCAACAGAAATTGTACTTTAAATATTAAATTCTGATCGTTTCCTGGTTTAGCAATGCACACAGTAAGATATTATCTCCTGATGCTGGGCATTCGCAGCAAGTCGCAGCTCCCAGTCTCTTTCACAATAAACAATGGATACTTTATATTTTCCTGAAGAACTCTAGATCTGCTAAACTAGCAAATGTCCATGCCCCAGTATCTTTTTTTTTTTTTTTTCTCTCACTCTGTCACCCAGGATGGAGTGCAGCGGCATGATCTTGGCTCACTGCAACGTCTACCTCCCGAGTTCAAGTGATTCTTCATGCCTCGACCTCTCGAGTAGCTGGGATTACAGGCATGTACTACCATCCCTGGCTAATTTTTTTGTGTTTTTAGTACAGATGGGGTTTCACCATGTTGACAAAGTTAGTCTCGAACTCCTGACCTCAAGTGATCCACCCACCTCAGCCTCCCAAAGTGCTGGGATTACAAGCATGAGCCACCGTGCCCAGCCCATGCCCCAGTACCTTCTAACAGCTATTCTTGAGCCTCATCAGAAGAGACAGAAGTTGATGACTGTATTAGTCTGTTCTCACGCTGCTAATAAAGTTATACTCAAGACTGGGTAATTTATAAAGAAAGGAGGTTTAATGGACTCAGAGTTCCATGTGGCTGGAGTTGCCTCACAATCATGGTGGAAGGCAAGGAGGTACAAAGTTATGCCTTATGTAGTGGCAGGCAAGATAATTTGTTCAGGGGAGCTTCCATTTATAAAACCATCAGCTCTCATAAGATTTATTCACTACCACAACAACAGTATGGGGGGAACCACCCCCATGATTCAATTATCTCCAACTGGCCCCATCCTTGACATGTGGGGATTATTACAATTCAAGGTGATATTTGGGTGGGGACACAGTCAAACTATATCAGTGACCCTGTCACTATAATATCCTCATCATCCAACATTTAACTTTAGTTCAGTGCTTCAAATATTCTTTAGGCTCAGTATGCTTTTAGCTGGGTATATTAATGGTGAGTACCCATACAACTGTTTTTCACATTTGGTACAGCATTCAATAAACAGCATGAGATATTCAACACTTTATTATAAAATACATTTTGCATTACATGATTTTACCCAACTATAGACTAATGTAAGTGTCCTGGGCATGCTTAAGGTAGTTCAGACTAAGTTAAAGTGCTTGGTAGGTTAGGTGTATTCAATGCATTTTAGACTTAGATATTTTCAATTAATGATGGGTTTTTCAGTGCATAACTCCATTGTAAGTTAAGAAACATTGATATAGATATATTATGCAAAACTAGCTTTATAAACATTTTCCAGCTGTTTACTGTATTAGAGATTTATATCCCATTTGGTAAATAAAATAATTTTCCATTGTTATTAACTATTCCTGATTCTCTGATCCTCATATGCATATGAAGGTGAGCCATTGTCTAGTTATTGCCATCATAGAAAGCTCTTGATGTTATCAAGAAATAAAGGAACCAACTTTGCATCCCAGGGAGAAAGCCTACTTGCTCATGGTGAATTAGTTTTTTGATGTACTGCTGGATTCAGTTTGCTAGAATTCCTTGAGAACTTTTGCATCTATGTTCAATGATATTAGCGTGAGGTTTTCTTTTTTTGTTTTGTCTGTGCCAGGTTTTGGTATCATGATCATGCTGGCCTCACAAAATGAGTTGGGGAAATCTCATTCCTCCTCAATTTTTTGGAGTAGCTTCAGAAGGAATGCTACCAGCTCTACTTTATACATCTGGTAGAAATTGGCTGTGATTCTCTCTGGTCATGGGTTTGTTTTTTTTTTGGTTAGTAAGCTTTTTATTATTGATTCAATTTTGGAATTCATTATTGATCTGTTCAGCAATCCAGTTTCTTCTTGGTTTAGTTTTGGGAGGTTGTTTTTTGTTCATAAATTTACCCATTTATTCCAGATTTTCTAGTTTGTTTGATTAGAGCTGTTCAAAATATTCTCTGATTGTTATTTGTATTCCTGTGCGGTCAATGGTAATATAAATTTTGTCATTTCTAAATGTGTTTATTTGGATCTTCTCTTTTTTCTTCATTAGTCTCATTAGTTGTTTATCAATTTTATTGTTGTTTTTAATGGAACAACACTTGGATTCATTGTTTTTTGTTGTTTTCTTTTTTGTATGGTTGGTTTTATTTTTGCAACTCATTTCTTTCAGTTCAGCTTAGATTTTGGTTACTCTTTGTCTTCTGCTAGCTTTGGAGTTGGTTTGCTCTTGTTTCTCTAGTTCCTCTAATTGTGATGTTAGATTGTTAATTTAATATATATTTCTAACTTTCTAATTTACGCATTTTAGTGCTATGAACTTTCCTGTTAACCCTGCTTTAACTGTGTTCCAGAGATTTTGGTATGTTTTATCTTTGTTCTCATTACTTCCAAATAATTCCTTGATTTCTGTGCTAATTTCTTAATTTACCCAAAAGTCATTCAGGAGGAGGTTGTTTAATTTTCAACAAAATTATATACGATTTTGTAATTGTATACAAAAATCAGCTCAAGGTGGATTAAAGATTTACATGTAAAACCTAAAACTATAAAAACCCTGTGAAATAACCTAAAAAATATAATTCTCGATATAGGACCTAGCAGAGATTTCATGACAAAGACTCCAAAAACCATTGCAACAAAACCAAAAATTGATAAATAGGACCAAATTAAGCTAAAGAGCTTTTGCATAATAAAGGAAACTATCACCAGGGTAAACAGACATCGTACAAAATGGGATAAAATATTTGCAAACTATACATCTGACAAAAGTCTAATATCCAGAATCTATATCAAACTTAAATCAATTTGCAAGCAAAAAAAAATCACACTAAAAAGTGGGCAAAAGACATGAAAAGATACTTTTCAAAAGACATACATGTGGCCAACAAGCATATGAAAAATTGCTCAACATCACTAATCATTAGAAAAAATGCAAATCAAAACCACAATGAAATATCATTTCACACCAGTCATAATGCCTATTATTAAAAAACCAAAAAATAACAAATGCTAGCAAGGGTGCAGAGAAACAGAATGCTTGTACACTGCTGGTGGGAGTGTAAGTTCATTCAACCATTGAGAAAAGCGGTGTGGTTTCCTCAAAACTCAGACTGGAGTTACTACTCGACCCAGAAATCACATAATTGAGTATATTCCCAAAGGAATATAAATGGTTTTATTATACCATTTGGACACATGCATGCATATGTTCATTGCAGCACTATCACAATAGCAAAGACACAAAATCAACCTAAATGCCCATTACTGGTAGACTGAATAAAAACAATGTGGTACATATACACCACATTCAGCCACAATAAACAACAGCAACATGGATAGAGATGAAGCAAACTAATGCAAAAACAGAAAACCAAATATTGCATGTTCCTACTCATAAGTGAGAGCCAAACATCAGGTATACGTGGACACAAAAAGGGTAACAACACACACCCAGCCTACTTGAGGGTGGAGGGTGGAGGGTGGAGGGTAGGAGGAGGGAAAAGATGACCCAAAATAGCCATTGTGTACTATGCTTATTATTTGGGTGATGAAATAATCTGTACACAAAACCCCCATGACAGGCAGTTTATCTATGTAACAAACATGCACGTGTACCCTGAATCTAAAATAAAAATCAAAAAATAAAGAAATACGGGAACAATTTTGTATGCTTATGACAGTTATTTTTCAATGAGGTGCTTCCTTGAGAACTTCATCTTTTAGAAGGGAAAACTTCCAGAGGATAAGGGTTCTTCTTTCTTTCTTTCTTTCTTTCTTTCTTTTTTTAATTGGGGTATTTCTAGCTCTTAAAACAGCGAACAGTCAATATTAGTCATATAGCAAATAATTTTCAATTGACTTACAATAAAAAGCCTCACATATTTATTGAGTTGATTTATAACAATTATTTTGATAATTATAAATGTGACCTAAAAATATACAGAATTATGAATAGTTTATGCTTGTAAACACATATACAACTAAAACTAAAATCTATATAGAGAAAAAAATCAACAACCGTATATAAATATTTTGCATTATAGCTTATCTTCTCTGAATAGAAGTTTTTTTTCTGAAACATAAGTAAACATTACATAAATTTGATGTGTTCTGTTATAATCTTGAGTTGGAATTTATTATTGAATACAGAACTAAAAATTAAAAGTATGCATATTCATGTATTTACAGTATTCAATATGATTGTTTTGCCTTGACTATTATCATCGTACACAGTTCTCTATTTTGTCAGGACAGATAATTTCAAAATGAATCTTAAAATGTAATGCCAAAGGAAATAGATTGTGGAAAGACTTCTTTGCTTTCTGACAATTATGCTCAATATTATTGAACTGTTGGAAGCTGTTATATACCTATCAAGTTCCTACTGCAATTAAATATGCTACTGGCTCAATATTAAATCTTGCTTTATTTTTTCTTATAAGTAAAAAAACTATTACATAAACGGATTCCTTAGATTACAATGTTATTTTTGTGATATATCAAAGACAATATATAACCAAGAAATAAATTCCTTGTCTGTAAAGATGAATTTTTATAGCTAATTTTTTTACTATAAAATACACCTTAATTGATTAAATATTTTGATATAACAAAATGTTGGGGGAAAATTAACTCATGCCTACATCATTCCAATTGTGTGTACGTACCTGTACATTAACACTTAAACTTTCCTTCAGTAATGTCACAAAGCGACCTTTAATGTTTTAATGATTATTTTTTAATTACAAAATATGACATGTAAAAATATTCTAGAAGTGGTCAGGTTACAGAGACGTAATAAACAAATATGCATGGATTATTACTACAAGCAAGTTTAAGGAAATCACACAGAATCAAAGCAATTAAAAGTTATTGTGAGATGCCCTGTCATATCTTTCTCCCTTTACACAATAGATATGTAATATCTAGATACATATATTCTTTAGTTCAATTCTTCTCAATATTTGTATGAATGTGCTTTGATATATATATATTTATATAAATATATAAAATATATAACATTGTATATATTATATAAATATATATAATATATAATACAATAAATATATTAATTATAATAATATATTATATATAATATAATAATAAATATATAATTATATATAATATAATATTGTATATGTATAATAAATAAATATATGTATATAAAATATATATGACATATATATATATTTCTTCCAAAATATATTCATTGAAACTTTTTAATACACATTCCTCTTAATTCGTGTAGTTTTATGTTTTTTTCATGGTCATACAGAAATAATGAATACTGTATTCATCCACTTAAATTTTCATGGGCAGAATTTTTTGCTATTGCAAATGAAGATGTCACTGTGAATACCACCAGGTATTTTTTTTTTAGATATAAAAATGGAATACAATGGCTTTACTTACATTATGAGCATGTTCAGAATTATTTGTTAATGCCTAGTTGTTTCCCAAGGTTTTGGGGTTGTTATTTTTTAATTTAACTTTGGTTTAACATCCTTACAATACTTGTTTTATCCTCTTGGTGTACTGAATCTTGTGTCATTATGTGTGATTTTACTGAATTTTTTGCCTTAGTCATATTATTGTCCAATCAGATATTACCTAGTCTTCTTTGGGCACATATCTGCTTGGAATATGCCTATCTTTCACTTTACTTTCAACAAACAGTGGGCTTATATATAGGTATGTGTCTTCTAAATGGCTTATAATTAAATATTTGGGTTTTTTTAATAAAGTTTGAGAGTGAATGACTGAACTGGGAGTCAAGATGTTTACTTTTAGCATGATTTTTTCTACATCTATATTATTTGTATCATCTTATTTTGTGCTGTCTTTGCTCTGCTTTTCTGTATTTGTTGTTTCTTCATTTTTTATTTATTTGAGTTGTGTTTATTTTCCTCTTTTCATTATTTTCCCTAAAGTTGTTCAGATGTCTCTCGTGTATTTCTAAATATTAGTGGCAAATTTGAAAATACAATTTAACTTAGAACTCTAAACTGCATTTAATAAATAATTTTGTTCACATACATGAATACAAATGTAGATATTTCTTGAAATTATTTGGCAATAAAATGGTTATTGAGATGAATATAAACACATTTCCATTATTCCACTTAGATAATTATAGATTTTTAAAAAAACATGTTTGTGGCTAATTTTTAGTTTTACATTAAAAGAAAAATCTGTGTGTGTGTGTGTGTCTGTGTGTGTGGCGCCCAGGCTGGAGTTCTGTGGTGCAATCTCGACTCCCTGCAACCTCTGCCTCCTGGGTTCAAGTGATTCTCCTGCCTCAGCCACCCAAGTAGGCGGGATTACAGGTGTATGACACCATGCCCAGCTAAATTTTGTATTTTTAGTTCAGACGGGGTTTCACCATGTTGACCAGACTGATCTCAAACCCCTGACCTCAGGTGATCCACCCCCCCTCAGCCTCCCAAAGTATTAGGATAACAGGCATGAGCCACCGCGCCCGGCAAAAGAAAGATCTTGAGCTGGAAAATTAAAATATTAGTTAAGTAATCTAAATAAAAATGCACCTTATAGTTAGTTGTTTATAGAGATAAAGGAATATTTTCAATGATGGGTTTTATTGGCAAAAAATAATATATTGAATTAGGTTAAGATGAATACTAATCAACAGAAGAATATAATTTGAACACCAGAATACTTGCAAATGTAGATACATAAATAATTTTGACAGCTTGATAAAATATAGAGGAAATGGACTGAAGTTTCACAAAAGCTTGAGTGAAGTGGGTAATTACAGATATTGAAGTAGAAAGCATCTGAACTTTGAGCATGAAAAATGATTGGAAGTGATTCCTGTTTATATTTTTCACAAAAGATGACATTACAAAATTTATATATAACCCAAGTCTGCATGAATTCATATAACCTTACCTATTTTCCTAATCATCTCATATTCATGCAGGAAAATAAGAAATGACAGTGTTGTTCAATATTCTCTGGTCGTTCACAATTAGTTGGTTTAAATTTACAATGATTATGACAGTTTTCTTCTTCTGTTGCCCTTAATAATATTACTGCAATGGTGATAATAAATGTCACCAAAATCTCAACCACTTAACATGATAAAAGTTTATTTTTATTTTTTATTTTATTTTTCTCTTTTGCAAGGTCTGTTTTGAAAACATAAGGACATCTGCAAGGCAGCCATAGTCCTTGTGGTAATTTAGCACTTCAAACAGCTCAAATTTCACATCTCTCACTGTATTTGTGTTCTGTATGTTGATTTCTGCATTTGTGATTGATACAGGGCTTATCAAATGTCTGGGCCTAATTCAACACCAGGAAATATAATCAGCTCATGTGCTTAGACTGAGAGAAGATGCCAGAATAGTAGAATACTAAAAATGTCCTATCCTTTGCTGCCACCAAAGAGCTTCAAGTCCATTTCAAAATAGCACATGCTTATCACGTTTAAACACAATGTTACCTTTCACATAACATATAGCTTCTGCTCCCTAGTGATAGCCACAAATTACAGGTCAATGAATTTTTAAGCTGTGATGCCTCAGAAGTAAACACATCTAACTACTTTATATTTATTTATTCTATTAGTTACATTGGTAGATCTGCATAATAGGCTTATATTACTATTTCTTGATACATCACATTTCAGGCTATTGATTGAATTTATTTTTAAAGTATTCCAGCAGATAACTTTAGGGCTCCTTATAATGCTCTAAAATACCTATTCTTTTTAGCCATAAAGAATGTTTCTCTCTTTCAAGGATGCTGCTTCATCTTCTGCACTACATTTATTTCTAAATATTTTCTTTAAGGTTCTATAATCTTCATACTTTCAAATTATATTATTCAACTATAGTGATGGCAGCCTTTTTTTTTTTTAAATTTTAGTTTTTACTTTTTTATTTTTGAGACGGAATCTCGCTGTGTTGCCCAGGCTGGAGTTCAGTGGCACGATCTCGTCTCACTGGGCTCAGGGCAAGCTCCGCCTCCTGGTTTCATGCCATTCTCCAGAGTGGCAGCCTTTTATGGGTAAAGATTAATTAAAAACCTAATAATTAATGACAAACATTTATAATCATATGAACATGTGAATGCCATACTAACCAAATTGGAAGATTTGGAATGAGGAGAAAATAAATCTTACAAACATACAGATAGCACTACTCAGGAACATTTAACTACCAAAAAATAGCCATAGGCTAGTAAATGAGAAAAATAAATTGTAGTTTACCAACTTTTAATATTAGAAGTATAATATTAATTTGATTTACTACCTTATATTAGCAATGTCTTTTTTGATACATTTTTCTAAAAATCATTCAACTTCTTAACAGCATTATTTAGGAAATGGCATTAATTTCTTCTTAGACATTGGACACAATTGAATCCCTCATCTAACTTGGACCTATGGATTCTGAACCTTACTGAATAGTAGTTGTCCCTGAATAACTTCCACTGAACGCTTGGCTAGTTCCATTGTTTCCTTGTCGTTTTTTCAGATTTTTTTTTTTATATTTTTTCAGTATATTCTCTAATTACTTAATCCTTAGAGCACCTGCAGATCGTAAAAATGATAAATTCTTCTTTTCCATAAATATGTTATTCATATATCATGGTAAGTAATATGAATGGAGTATAAAATTGTAAGTTAAACTATTTTCTTTTACAAAATTGAAGACATTGCTTCATTTCTTCTATCATGTGAGCATATGAAAAGCTTTATAGTAATCGGATTATTGTTTTACTTCTGTAAGTATGCCTTTCTTTCTAAAAGCATTTCAGTTTTTATTCCATCTATGATACTTTAAATTTCACCCACCCACACACACAAGTGCATGCGTTTTGACCCCTTTCAGTTTAAACTACTTGACAAATAGATGCATTCTAGTTGAGGACATAACTTTGTTTAATGAGTATTTTCTCCTACTGTTTTTCAATATTTAGCCATTTATACTCTCTAGTTAAAATAGTAAGTGAGCTTGCACTTTTGAAATAGTCATTATTTACTTAACTTTTATTTTTTGTTTGCCTTTTATTTGTCTTTGTCTTAGATTATTTAGAATTCTTCCAAATGCCCTTCATCTATTTAGTGATTATTTTCTAGATTTATTAGTCATATATATTCACGCACTCTCCTTGTCTAAGTGGTCCTTTTGAAACAGTCAAATTTTGTTTTATGGGTGCAAATTTCTTTTTATTTTACTCTAAACTAATTTAAAAATATTGACAATTTTGTTGTTTCTGTTCTCTGAGTTTTTTTTAATCTAAGGTTTCTTGTACATTTCCATTATCTTGAATTTTTTATTTGAAAACTAGAAATCTTAAATGGTCTTGAAAATTCTTGAAAAATTTATTTTTATCAGAAAATAATTATAATTTTTGAAAAATATGTATCAAAATGGAAGGACATTTTATAGAAGAAATCTACTTTCCTTAAAATTTAAAATAATACATGTATCTATCTCTATAGATTCATACATTTATATTTCTGTACCTATAAATTCTTGCTGATAATAATCAACTTTTGTTCCAGTCTAGTCTGGTCTGTAGCCATCTTCGTTTGTGTGTATATGTGTGAGCACCTATATGGTATTCTGACTCTTTTAATATTTTATACCTGTTCTTTGTTTTTATGTTGTTTTGTTTATGTCTCTTTCTTTTTACATCTTAAAGTTAGTGGTAGGCAAAGAAGTCGCAAAACACTTTATATCTTTTGCATCAAAGGTGAATGTGTACATTACATTTCTGTAATGTATTCCTCACGTTTACCAAGATTTATTTTCAAATAAATTTCTTCAAATTTTTTTTCATTTAAGTTGACACAAATGTCCCTAGAATAGTGGCCCTGATAAGACAATTCTTTTATCTTGCAACTGCATCAAATTCACATTGTGGCATTCAGGTCCCCAGAGATTGTTGTCTTCATGCTCGAACAGAGAAAATAGATACAGAATAAAATATTGTAAAGGTCCAAGAGAGAAGAGAGGCAGGTAAAACAGATCAGACAGGAAAAAATTACTTTATTCTCTAAGGTTATGATGGTTACTTTTTTTATTTTTTTATTTTTTTAAAAAGTAGAGTTATCTGTCATAGAAAGGAGAAATTCATTAAATGTATCAGGACATGATATATTACAGAACTATTCTGTGTTAATTCCAATCATTGTATCTTTATTCAGTTTTCATCACTTGTTCTGTCTGTCTGATTTTAACCTATTTGCTGCTGGCCACCAATTCTTCTAAATGCTGCTTAATATGAGTTTAAGAGATCAATTCAGTTTCTAGTGGTAAACAGTATCCTAAGCGTCTATATTTAGTCCTGCTAACTTCATCAAAAATAGGTAAAAATATAGATTGTATTTTATATATATAGCAGTGAAGTATGAAGGTTCAGATTTCCAGTGACATGGTTATATAACTTAAAACTAATGTTGAGAGAGATTTGGGAAGATGGCAGTGCAAGAATCATCAGGAATCTGGTTCCCTACCTAGACAAAAATTGTGCTTGCAGAATCTGTGTAATATAACTATTTCAGAACTCTGGTATTTACTGATGACTTGCAACTTCCAGGGGGATTCTTGGGCAATACATTGTGATTAATTGTGGTCAATTTCAGCTCTTAACTGAAAGCAGCTACCCACTTAGCAGCTACCACCCCGCACACCCAGCTCTGTTGCTATGCACGTGTTCCAGGAGCAAGTTGCATGCAGCTTGGGGAAGCCAGGGTGAGCAAAAACGACCATGTTCTCCAAATATCTGGGATCTGTGTTGGATTATTGAGTGCTGCTTCTGATCACAGTGGTGCGGACAAAGATAAAACAGATGGCCTGTGTTTTCTTTCCTCCCTACATTGTTGCAAGCTCCTCTCCAGCTGAAGTGATTTCCAGGAGATTTAAAGGGCCAGCGGGTCTCCCAGCCCCTCCTTTGTTTTTCTATTTTTCCCCTCTTGGGAGCCAGATATTAAAGACTAGAACATTCAAAAGCAATTGCACATATGGAAGAAATTAGAAAATGAAATCATAGAACATGCCCATGATAAGGTACAGTCTTAGAAAAGACCTGAGAAGACCTTAAGTTTACATGTCAGCCTGATCCTTGGCACAGTGACAGCTACAACAGCATATAGAGTTATTCCCACTAGACCTGCCCTGCAAGAAATGCTCATGCAAGTCCGGCATGTTGAAATGAAGGGACACAGAGAGTAACTCGAAGTCATATGAGGAAATAAAGATCTAAGTAAAGGTAAATACATGGAAAATTATTAAAAACAAATAAACAAAAAACAAGAATGGGCCGGGCGCGGTAGCTCACGCCTATAATCCCAGCACTTTGGGAGGCCGAGGCGGGCAAGATCACGAGGTCAGGAAATCGAGAACATCCTGGCTGACACGGTGAAACCCCGTCTCCACTAAAAATACAAAAAATTAGCCTGGTGTGGTGGCAGGCGCCTGTAGTCCCAGCTACTTGGGAGGCTGAGGCAGGAGAGTGGTGTGAACCAGGGAGGCGGAGCTTGCAGTGAGCTGAGATGGCACCACTGCACTCCAGCCTGGGTGACAGAGTGAGACTCCGTCTCAAAAAAAAAAAAAAAAAAAAAAAAGAATGAATTTTTGTTCAAGTTCAGGCGGGTACCTCGAGTAGGAACATGTCACTGTAACCCAGTCTTTAATTTACCTGAGTGAAAACAAGGTTTCAACCTCCGTAAAGTCTGAACTATTTTCAGTTTACTCTTATTTTTAAGGGTCTCCCTTAACAGAGCCACCTGTATTTCTGAGACATATTCCTATTCCCAAGACCTTTATTTTGTTTATTCTAAATTCCATTTTCTATCTATCCAGCTCTGTGAGAGTGCAACTAACATTGCATTTAATTTCATTTTAGGTGCTTCTCAGTCTGCACTGCTTAGGTTTTAAGAAGAAATATAAAAAAGTTTGGGTCACCTTTTATCTGGAACCTTGATTTCTCAATCACTAGCTGCCTTGATAGCTCTCTAATGCTTTCAAAGACATCAGCATTTGCTGCTTTCTTCATTTTTTGTTGTTGTTGTTGTTGTTATTCTCAGCAAAAGGAATGTGTTAATGCAAGGTAGTTCATAGTAGGTAGAGGTGGAAGGAACTTCCTAAGGACTTTGTTAAAATAAATCAGTATCTGTGTTTAAACAGCTATCAAGAGAGAAGACTGATTGAGCATATCATTCAACAATGCCAAAAAGTATATTTTTAAGTACTCATGATAATTTCTTTGATTTAAGCAGTGTTGAGAAGTAAATCTATTGCTCTATTGGTGGTAAATTAAGACGGAAATCAATGTTTCAGAGGCACAGTAATCAGAATGGAAAGCTAAATATCTGGGTATGGGCACTCTGCTCTGTTTCCTCTATATTGATTAGAAAATTGGTTATTAATAATAGCCAAAATCATGTTTAAGTATTTTGCATATATTAACACATTTATTAACATTTGCAATCATCTTATGAGATAAGTTGTATGATTTTCTTATTTCTACAAGTAAGAAAACTGGAATACCTCATACATTAAATAATAGTCCAAGACCATATCTCTGGTAAGTGTTGATGCCTGAATTTAAACAGAGCAAACTGACCTTAAAGTTTGCTTATTTCATGTCTATTATGTCTCTTTTCTCATTAAGTTATAAGGGAGAAAACATGGACTTTTGCCACTGTAAAGAACTTTATCACTTTATTTGTCCTTTTGATTTCTAATGCTGTACTTGCAAATTTTGTCATGGGATAAAAAAATTGCATATTGCAAAGTTCTTTACTCAGCAACTCTTATACAGACTGGATGACATGTGAACTAAGAAAACTACCGTAGTTTCGTATCTCTGTATGGGACTGCATAATACCATTATTTTAATGCTATAACTTTTGTCTCATTCAGTAACCTGATTTTATACCCTGGCATTAATTTGTTCCAGTTTATTTCAAATCTCTTGAAGTATGGTTTGTAAAGTGGTCTTTTGGGGTGCTCTTTTTCATTTAGCATTCAAAAGGATTATTATTATTATGAATTAAATATTCAATTAATGTAATTTAAGGTCATTTTAATATTGCCAAATGTCTTTCATTTTTATTTATTTTGATACAGAAGTGTTCAAATTAAGTTTATTTTACATTACCATTAAAAAGTAAGGTTTATATATATCACACTACATATGATACTACAGTTGATTCTGCCTCATAACTGAATTATATATTAAAGGAGATTTGTATATGCCACCATTGTAACATGCCCAGGTCCTTTTGGACTTTATCGTAAAGTGCATAGATGTTTGTAATTACTATAACTCCCTGATGAACAGCTCTATTATTATTAAATGACCTTCTTTCTCTTTATTAATATTTTTCTTCTTACAGTCTGTTCTACATAATGTTAGTATAGCCACCCAGCTCTCTTTTGATTACTATTTTCATGGTATACCTTTTCCCATTCTTTTACTTTCAAATTATTTGCATCTTTGGAGTAAAATATGCCTCTTTGAGACAGAATGTGGATAGATCATATTTTATTTTTTAATCAAACCGTCTAATTTCTGTTTAATTGAAAGGCTTGATCCATTTATCTTCTATATTATTACCGATAAAGAAGATTTATGTGTGCTCTTTTTCTATTTATTTTTTATATGCCTTATGTTTCAGTTTTCATTTTTCTATTTCTTTATACTGCCTTCTCTGGAGTTAAATAGATGTTTTTTACATACCATTTGAATTATCTTGTTGGTACTTCTATGTTCTTGAGTTATCATTATCATTATTATTATTATTTAGTGATTACCTTGGGTATTAAAATGAGTATCTTAAGACAATCTAGTTATGAATAACACCAACTACAAGTGAGAGACAGAGGTAGAGGCTGGTTAGGCAGATAGAGAGGGAGAATCTTGGAAGTGGAAAAATACCTGTGGGACCACACTGCACAACCCCTGTAACGAATGGAAAGAAATGTGTTCAAGAATTTCGTCTTATGCCAGGATGTCTGCTCAGAAGGGACTGCCCCAACTTAGGTGCAGGCACAATAAATTAACCTAAATGTCCTTAACTTGACCCGGCTGATTATAATGTCATTCACATAAAAATAGCACTGTTGTTTTAGCCCCCTCTTGAGTTTCTCTAAGGCACTTCTGGGTAATAACCAAGATGGAGCCACTCTGGTCAACCCCAGGCATGTGCATGTGCAACAACCTTAGGAGGGAATTTCACTTCTCCCATTTTGTGCAGAACCCACAGAGGACTTTCTTGCTCTTGCCACAGACAAAACCCAGAATTCAGCCCCATTTCGGGCAACCTGCTTTCAGGCCTCCTCTCTTTGCTGAGAGCTTTACTTTTGCTTAAAAAATCCTATTCTAGTCACTCTCCGGTGTCCACATGCCTTATTCTTCTTGGTCATGGAAGAAGAAGAACTTGAACCTAGCTGAACAAAAGACTAAGCAGGCTACATTTTGGGGGCTAGTCTGGAATCGTAGGAAGGGTAAGTAGGAGCAGATCTCTAACTGTTTGCTTTCATTTCCAAGGCTTCTCAGTCTTAGTTTATTTGTTTATTTTGTTTTATTTTTTATTTTTTTTTTCTGCAGATAAAATAAATCACTGGGCTTCTGATAGCAAGTTGAGAACAAACAACATGACTGCCAGACTTAAGAATCAGAGAACAGGTTTCATAGGGAGGACTTTGTCAATTCCCCATCACTCTTGGGTGTTGGGAACATTTGCTCTGTTTCAATCCAGTTTCTCTTTACAGAGGTCTAGCTATAACTGTGGGATCAGAAGGAGGTCCTGGGGCAACTGAGGGTATCTGGCTAAGCCTACATCTTGGTATTACCCAAATGCCTGAATTGAGCCAGAACCCAACAGCCTGTTAGAGTGTTTGCCTGAGAATCTCCAATCTTCTGCTGCATTTTCCTTCTTTCGTGGCTATCATGCCTCTTATTTCTTCTTTGTATGAAGTGTTGCAGGTGTTTTTGCAACCTTGAGATATAATTTTGTTGGGTATAGTCAGCAAATGCATTAGTAACAAGAAATGCAACTCAAAGAATTGTTGTCTCTGTAATTTTCTGGAGATGGGGATTTCAAAATCTAGATCCAAAGACCTCTTTATCCTCTAATGATAACACCCAATGGCATTGCACAGGGATGGTTTCTCCCCAAGTGAGTATCCTCTCCATTTAAGCTGTTTATTTTTCCCTGTGAGAACTCAGCACTGCCCAGTGAATTTGGATAGCCCTTCTATGAGGCAAATTAATTTTTTCCTCTTGGGAGGCTTATTGTGGGGGTGACCTGCAAAACCCCAGATTTCTCTTTTGAACCTCTGTCTGAAAAAGATTTGGATACAAAGTTACAGGCTACATTGCAAACCTTATCAAAGTGCTTGAAGAGGTAAGGATTTGTTTTTGTGGGAAGCCTTATCAGCCCTATGTCCAGGGGAGTTCTAATGCCTCACTACAATAGCAGAAAATGAGCCAAGTCAACTCTTACATTTTCTAAGACACCTATTCTGCCTCTGATTGTAAGGACTCCTAGATGGGAAGAAGGGGCTACATTTGGAGGTCAATCACTCTAATTTCTTCGAATACTATGATTTGGCTCTGTTCATTACCCATCAGTCAAGGAATGCTCTAAAAGATTTAAGGACACCACCTCCATTAGAGTTCCTTGCCCAAATTAGATTACTTCAATGTATTTTCCAAGCTCCAGTTTGGAAAATCAAAAGAAGAAATAGATCTGAGGGACCCCAAAGGTCACTGACACCGGAAGACTGGGGCACAGCATAGGTAAATACGATTGTTCTTATCTGTCAACCCTCTGTGATTGGAAGTCACACTTGCATCCATGGATGGAACCTATGAAAGGCTCTGAGATCCAGAGAATACCAAGAGGGAAAGAGGAGATAGGGGACATCTTTTTTCTCTCTCTCCATCCCAGGTCACTCCTCACCCGAAAGTGAGAGGGAGACTAAGGGACACATTTTCTCTCCTGTCTCTTTACAAATGAATAACAACCTATCTTCAGCCTGGAATCATGTCAAGTGCAGCCTGGATCACTGGGACTCCTTTAACCCTCAGATTCTAAAGTTTGCTCTGGGCAAGCCTCAACTTCACTCATGTTGAAGGCCTTCCAGAATGTAACCTAAGTATTTGAGCTCTCCTGGAAGGATAATATATTACTCTTAAATCAAACCCTGACCACTACGGAGAAACAGGAGCCCAGCAAATAGCAAAGAAATTCGGAGATGAGCTTTGTATCTCATAGTACCAGAGAGGGAGAACAGCTTTATCCAATTGGAAAGACAGCAGTACCATTGGAGGACTCTAAATGGAACCCCGATGATAACATGGGAGATGTACAAATTAGAGGGCTTACAAAGAACTAGAATTAGGACCAGATGGGAATACCTCTGCTTTTCTAGAAAGGATTAGAAGAGGTCTTGGTGAGGTGTACCTCCATATCTCCTAATTCAGTTGAGAAACAACTAATTCTGAAGAATAAGTTTATTACTCAGGCAGCTCCTGATATCAGGAGGAAGCTGCAAAAGCAAGCTATAGGACCAGATAGCACTTTAGGAAACCTGCTGAAGATGGCCACCTTGGTCTTTTACAATAGAGATCCAGAGGAGGCTCAAGAGAAAGAGAAAGCACAAGAAAAAAGCAGAGGCTCTGCTGGCAACTCTGCAGGACTGTAAAACCCAGGATCCCTGAGGTGCTCCTGTTAACTGCTAGAAGTGCAGCAAATCAGGGCACTTTGAGGATTGTCCAGGTAGCAAGAGAAAGTCACCCCGACCCTGTCCAGCCTGTGGTGGAGACTACTGGAAGGCAGACTCCTCCTGGAGGTGCAGGTCACCAGGTCCAGAGCCAGTCTCACAAATGGTCCAGCAAGACTGAGGGGTCCTGGGGCTGGACTCCCCAGCTCCCATGACTCAGACTATCATTACCATTCAGGAGCCCCTGGTGATTCTGGAGGTTGAAGGAAGTTGGACATTTTTCTGGATACCAGAGTCAGCATTTTGTTCTCCTTTGCAATCTAGGCCTCCCCTCCTCCTTTAGCACCACCGTGAGGAACATCTCAGAAAAGTCTTTTACTCAATATTTTTCCCCCCAGCTATAACTAGGAAAACCTCTAGTGTAACTCATGCCTTTTAGTCATATATACAAGCCCAGCTCCTCTGCTAGATGGGAGTACTCTAGCTTGTATGGAAACCATGGTTCCAGGACAGAACCCCTGCCTCCCTCTGGTAGAGGCTGATGCTGATCCAGAGGTTTGAAACTTAAGGCTCTGCACACCAAGAGCTAGCCAACCGCCTAAAAAAAAAAAAAAACCAGGAAATAAGATATTTAGATACATCTTTCCAGGGTCAAGCCTATAATACCTGAAACTCTCGACCTGGAACCTGAGGCTGTCATCAGCCACTACAATAGTAAACCTGTGGAAGACCTGAAATTCCTGTTTAGAAGACAGCCACAAGGTAAGTAAATGCCTACCAGCTTCCTTTGGCAACTTTGTTACATAGTTACTATAAACTACAGCAGCCATTTTCGTATTTTTGCTGGTTTCTAATCTTATTGATCCTTTGGGTGAGGTCGATTGCTATTTGGAATCAGACTTCCCAACATCCATTTAAAAATTGGGGTTGTACCTCACCATGGATACTCTCTTTGATCTTCTTCTCATAATTTTGCCTATTTTTTTTTACTGTTCTTGCTTTTGTTTTGCTCCTTATCATAAAACAACTTTGCCAAGGTCCCCTTAACCTGGAACACCCATGGGTGTTCTCTACTTTTCTGAGTAGTTATGTCTCTTCTAGAATTTAGTGATTTTCACAAGAGTGAAGCAGCTCTAGCCACATTTCTTTCAAAGTGATTAGCCTATTTTACCTCTTATTCCTGTTATTTTTCCCTTTCTAGCTGTTCTTATATAGCACTTGTATTTGTTCCAAGCATAGGTAAACTTCTTAGATAAATAATTTTTGCTTCTGCTTATATTGTGAATTGATTTTTTATATTGGCTTTTTAAATAAGAATGCAAGGTAGGAAAGGGAAATTACCCACTCCAGATATCTCCGGCTATAGCAAAAATTCAGAATCAGTAATTGTTAGACATGCCATGAATCTCCTGAAGCGTCCACACAATACTTATACAAATTTAAACTCATAACCAATTTCTCAGCTCTACCAGCGTTACATGCAGGTACCACAAACTCCAGGGTGACCACGGTGCTTCTGTAGTCCTTTTGTTTCAGCCCCTTCATTTATACTATCTATAAGGAGCCCTCCACTTGGAATGGGGACCTCCCTCAAACAATCTATATAAACCCCCTCTAGAACAACACAAATTATACATGTAGTAAAGAACTCAACTTTACTATTATAACGTCGACCTTTGAGAGTACACTTTGCACTTCTGGCACATTTACAAGAAATAGTTCCATAAGCCAGATGGAATTAACAGAAACCACTTATTTTCCTAAATGTTTCCAACTCTTTCATGAAAATGCAACAATAGTCCCAGAAATCCATACATTTAGATGACTGGTTTGGTACAAAGATAGGGGGCCTACACCTCTATAAGAAAGTACTCTGTGTTTCCACCTAAAGACAAACAACATGGAGCACCATATGTCAAGCAGAAGGGAGCTTTACTTACAATTGTTATTCTTCCCAAGCTTTTGCTTATCAAATGTGTAATGGAATTAGAGTTATTAAAACTTGTCAGAACAAGGAAGTTTGGACAGTTAATGCCTACTTTCAATATATGTGGACAGATTCAATTGATGCCACTTTAGCAAAGCACTCTGACTTACAAAAGGCCAGAGCATGGGCTGGCACTTCTAGGCAGATGTTTGCTGTAAAGGCGGGGCCCCCATGGAGAAACTCATCTAGGGCCATGCAGAAGGGAAATGTGGGGTGGGAGCTGCCACAGAGAATTCCCACTGGGGCACTGCCTAGTGGAACTTTGAGAAGAGGGCCACCATCCTCTAGACCACAGAATGGTAGATCCACTGATAGCCTGCAACACGCACTTGGAAAAGCCGTATTCAATGCCAGCCTGTAAAAGTAACCGTACCCTGCAAGACCACAGGGGTAGAGCTTCCCAAGATCATGGTAAGCCACCTTTTTCATTAGCATTACCTGGATATGAGACATGGAGTCAAAGGAGATCATTTTGGAACTTTAAGGCTCATAAGTAGAAGTGACTTGCTTTGTCTCAGAGGAGACTTTGGACTTGGACATTTGAGTAATGCTGGAATGATTTAATATTTTGGGGGACTGTTGGGAAGGCATTATTGTGTTTTGAAATGTGAGGACATGAGATTTGGTAGGGGCCAGGGTGGATGATATGGTTAGGCTTTGTATCTTCACCGAAATCTCGTCTTGAATTGTAGCTCCCATAATCCTCAATTGTCATGGGAGGGACCCAGTGGGAGGTAACTGAATCATGGGAATTGTTCCCCCATGCTGTTCTCATGATAGTGATTGAGTTCTCATGAGATCTGATGGTTTTATAAGTGTCTGGCATTTCCCCACCCATTATGTGCAGAACTCACAGAGGACTTCCTTGATATTGCCACATAAAATACCCAGAACTCAGTCCTATTTCTGGGAACCCATTTTCTGGTCCCTTCTCTTTGGTAATAGCTTCCTTTAGCGTAATAAATCATACTCTACTCACACTCTGGTGTCTGCCTGCCTTATTCTTCTTGGTCCTGGGACAAGAATGCAGGCCTAGCTGAACTAGGGACTAAGCAGTCTACAACACAGTTGTTATATGTTTTTATTTCATATAGCACCATCCTTTCCTTTTTATCCACTTATATCTATAAAAATCATGGAATATAAGCCCATCAATATGGTTTTATAATAATTGCTTTATGCAGTTATTATTTAAAACAGATAAGTAAAAAGTTACAAATTAAAATATGATGATAGCCTATTTTACAAATTTAGTCTTATGTAGCTAGTTTTACTGAAAGACTTTCCTTCCAATATGGATTTAGGTTACTGTTTGTTGTCCTTTTGTACTAACATTCTGGAATCACTTTAGTATTTTATTAGGAAAAATCTGCTAGTGTCAGCTTCTGCTTGATTTTGTTTCTCTGAGAATGTCTGATTTTTCTCTTTATTTTTGCTGGATACACTATTTTTGGTTGATAGCCTTTCCTTAGCACTTCTAAACATTATTTTAACCACCATTTCTGGCCTCCATGATTTGTGACATAAACTTATCTGCTAATCTTAATTAGTACCATTTCTATATGGTAAGTCAATATTCTCTTGCCATTTTCAAGGTATTTTGTCACTGACCTTTTAAAAATTTGACTACAGTGGATCAAGGGTAAATTTTCTTGTGTGTATTTTACTTGAATCTATGGAACTCCTTTGATAAGTGGTGATGTGGTTTGGCTGTGTTCTCACCCAAATCTCATCTTGAATTGTAGTTTCCATCATCCCCACCTGTCATAGAAGTGACTCAGTGGAAGGTAATTGAATCAAGGTGAGCAGTTACCCCCATGCTGCTGTTCTTCTGATAGTGAGTTCTCACGAGATATGATGGTTTTATAAGGCACCTTCACCCTTTTGCTCAGCATTTATTTTTGTTTCTGCCATGTGAAGAAGGACATGTTTGCTTCCCTTTCCATCATGATTGTAAGTTTTCTGAGACCTACCCAGCCATACTGAACTGGGAGTCAATTAAACCTCTATCCTTTGTAAATTACCTGTTCTCAGGTATGACTTTATTAACAGCATGAGAAAAGACTAATGCATGGGGATTCATGTTATTATGTGGAAAATTTTGGCCATAATTACTTCAAATATATATGTATTTTCTGCTCTGTCCTCTTTGTTTTACTTGCTGGAACTCCTATATGCATATGTTGACTGCTTGATAGTGTCCTATATGTTTAATGAGATTGTGTCAGTTTTTAAAATTCTTTTTTCTTTCTCAGACTCTACAAGCTCTATGGTATCCTCAGGTACACTGATTCTCTTTTTTTTTTCCAGGTCAAATCTGTTGTTCCCATTTACTAAACTTTGTACTTGTTACTTTAATTTTCAACTCCAGGAATTATGTTTGTTTTTTACCTCCTTAATAATATTTCTTATTTATGAGACATATTGTCATATGTATTTAATAATTTACCCATGGGTTCTTTTATTTCTTAGAATATATATTTAGTAGTTTTATTTATTAAAGCCAAAATTCATGCTCCCTCAGGGATATTTTCAATGTTGGCTCTTACCCTCTCCCTTGTATATAGCATAGTTTTCTATTTCTTTGTTAATATAGTAGTTTTGGTTAAAAGCTAATTATTTTAGACAATATATTGGAACAGCTTTAGTATCAGGTTCAATCTGTCAGTGATTTGTTATTGTTGCTGGTTTTTACTGTTATTGGTATTTCTCTCATTCTTAGATAATTGTTAGCAATTTTCCTGGACCAATTGTGTAGATCCTCCATTCTCTACAATGTTCAGACACTGAGGTCTTTGGCACCTTGTGTGTGTGTGTGTGACATGGAGGGATTGGATTGTTTTGTTTTGTGTGTGTTTTTTGTTGGGTTTTTTTTTTTTTTTTTTTTTTTTTTTTTTTTTGTATTTTTAGGTCCAGTGTTACAGGGATCATTCCTGGCTCAGTATTCTTTTCTGGTCTGGCAGTAATTTGTCAGAACTTTTCCTTAATTGCCTTGACTGTATTCTTTACAGGATATCTATGAGAAGGTAGAACTTCAAACTTTAGGAAATTTTCAACAACTTTAAATTTTATTATTATTATTATTATTATTATTTGCTTCTACTGGTCTTCTACTATTATTATTATTTGCTTCTATTCTATTATTATTATTTGCTTCTATTATTCTGCAAACCCAGAATGGAATTGCAGAGACTTTCTCTTTTATTCAAGTCTTTCCTGGAAATATGTACTCATTCTCCATGTAAACAGATTTTTAGATCTCCAAGAATATATAGTTTTTCAAAGTTCTTTATGATTAACTACTTCTCTAGCATCTTAGTTTAAATACTATATTTGTTCTGGGTCTTGTTTACCTCAATTAAAGTCAGTTCTTAGATAGCTAAATTGTTGCCATTAGATTTCTATCACTTTTGTTAACTCTCTGGGGGTAGACTTTTGCTTGTTTTCCTAACCTGAACACTGAGTCAAATCAAATGGTCAACACATTATGATAATGTATTTCAGGGAGTTGAAAGTCTGGACAAAATATTGATTGTGCTTTGAAGGTAGTAACTTCACAATGGCTTCAAAATAGGTCAATCTTCTCTGTTGAATGTAAAGCTGAAGACTTCTGGACTACTCAACAGGGAACTCAGGAGAGAGAGAAGATGGGAATAGCCATGAATCAAAACATCACAGGCTTCTTTTTCTTACTAAGCTTAAGGTATTTCCACTGCATAGATTATTTTCATTCATTCATTCTGTGATTTTGCTCAATTTCCAGATTTCTCAAATGGTAAAAACTAGTTGTTTTGTCCATATTTCCATTTATATTGTGTGTGAATACATTTACCACAGTCCTTTCCTGTCATTCAGGAAGTCAGTCTTTTTCTTTCATTATTAAAAAATAGGTATGTATTTTTTCCCACTATTATACCATATACAGCAGTTTATTTAATGACAAAATTTAAGCAAGATAGAGAGATAGACACAATAAAAGTTACCAAAAAGAGAATATTTTAACGTATGTCTATTTGTGCCACACATTCTCCTTTTTCTTATGAATACACATGAAGGTTAACATTCATATGAAAGTGACCACAAATCAGGTATAAATTGGAAAGATAGAAGGAAGAAAATAAATGATAAATGCAATTCTTGAATACAAAATTTATGATGATCAGACTTCCCCCCACTGACATGAAACATTGACTTCAGGAATACATTTCCACTGATTTTGGGCTGTCAAAAATGTTGTTTTTCAGGATGTGTGTAGGGCAAGTGTTTTGCAGTGACCAGGAGTCTTACTACTACAGAACTGATTACAGACATAGTGTCTTTAGCTGCCCCGGTTATTGAACCATTCATGGTCTCCAATTGCCAGCATATACAGATGGCTTTAGTTACTTAAACCAGGTGTTAATTTTGTATAACTGAAGTTATTATACTGAAAAACCTTCCTGGCCAATAAAATCTCTATATTATGAGTTGCTAAGTTTCAAATGTAATTTTCAAGTACATGTATTTGAATTCACATTATTTAGACCTAATTTTGTTATCTCTATTTATCATTTTTTGCTGTGAACTCCTCCTAATATTGACTATAATAATTTTGAGTATTTTAACTATATGAGTTTTCTATTATATACACAGTTGAATAAAATCAAATTGGACAAATAATTTGCATTTAGTTAGAATAATCTACTATAAATTTTAAATATTTTATTTATGAAGTTATACAGATATGCCAAATCAAAGCAACTTTGATAACCCAATCATTATTTTTAAGAGATTGCCATAGCTACAGAAATAATTTTTAAGAATCACTGGCTGAAGAACGTGACATGATTGAAAGCCTGATTTTATTTTGAGTCATATTTTCCGAGATTGTAGGATAACTTGGAAATGATTCTCTAAAGTGATTTCGATATACTAATAATCTTTGCAGTAGCAAAAGTGATCTTTGTTTAGAATATGTGGTACCAATTATCATTGCATTTTTTTCAGCTTCAGATTTGATCTTTCTATCTGTTCTTTGATAATGAAGCAGGACTTTCTAATATTTATTCTTTGCCATCCAGAAAATATCCTTGTTGACAGACAATACTGACAGGACAGCAGGAGAGCAAATTTTTTTTTCTCTCCTCTTCTGGTATGCTCATCTAACTGTGCCTTTGCAGGGTAAATGGCTTTTTTCCAACAGTAATCCTACAGCCAGCAGCAAGTGGCAACTCCTTATGAACAACTTTCTGTAGAACACATACCTCTCTTTCACATAGTTTCTGGTAGTAATTAGTGCTCCTGTGTAACATTTAGAATTGCAAATTCAGTTAAACTGCTACAATCAACTATTGAGTTCCATGGTCATCTCTGCTTCCTACCTAGCTCTCACCCTCAAAACACCCTTCTCGGGAGTCTTCACAGCAACTCTTTGGCAAGAAAATTAGTTCCATTAATGAATTTCAAACAAGTTAACAGTAATCCCCACAAGGAGCTTAGTAGCTAATTTTCCAGCATTCCAGAGGCTGTTCTTTGCTTATCATATTACCTTGCAGACTATGGACCACCTCTTGCTAGAGACTGTTAGCTAGCTTCTTCACCATCTTAAGGGGCTTCAGCCACAACTTATCCAGTGAAATCTAAATCCCAATCTTGGGGAGCATTTTTTTCTTTACAGATTCTTTTTTCTTTCGGTACAGTCTTTATCCTTATGGCTTTCTTTATAATTTTTGTTTTGACAATTTCTTGTTATGTTAATTTCTTGCTAATAATTGTTTATATTAATGTTTCTCATTAAATTACATTACTTTATATTTATTGGATTCCAACCACTACAGAATTGATTACAGACATGGATCCTAGAGACTGGCCCACAGAGATGAGATTTTGGGGCTTGTTTTGTCATAAAATTTGGCTTGAGGGCAGTGCTGACCTCCTTATCAATAGGAAATAGAATGCTGGCAATATATTACATCACAATCAAGTTTTCACGTGTGTTGCTTGTGATAAAGTGGTCACTGAAGTATATGTCTTGGGAGTCCAAGGGGCTATTGCATTTTACCTTAATGGCAATCAGGGTGACTATAAGGTTGCATTTGGAATGGGCTCTTTTTAATACACTTGACTGCTTACAGGGAAACACTGGCAAGTTCAGATAAATTAACCGTTAGATTAAGTAAGTCACAGTGCAATAATTGAAGATCTTTCATGACATCCGTAAAATAATCCAGTATTTCTTATCGCCATAGAGCTACTATTGCTGAAAACCAAACACGAAGATTATGTGTATTATAGAATTAAAAATACAGTTGAATTTACAGTCTCACAGAGTTTCTCATGTGAAGTTAAGGGTATTGTATGGTAAGGAATTGGATCCTGGAAGTTGTTGGAGACATCTGGTGTGACTCAGATAAAACTGGCAATGTGAACTTCCAAGTCCCTCTGAGACTCACTTAGCAGTGGAAGCAGTTTTTCTTTTAGAGTCTGAAGTGATTAGCGTTCCTCTGCTTGGAAACCCTGTGATAACCTCAATGGGGGCAGATGTCTTGAAAGAGGATGGCAATTTCTGTTAAGACCCACCATAAGCTTGTTCTGTTTCCACTAGATCCAGCACTATGATAGAATTAGCATGCTCAATGTGTACATGAGTTGAACCAAGAGAAAATAGCATACATAACAAAATTGATTGATAAATACATGAGTAAGAAGAACTTCTGAATCCATAAAAATCTTTGTGGTTGCTCTCATTTGTATGCAAGACTTACAAATCTCCTATGCCACCATTGAGACAGGCTCCCCAGTTTCAGTGGAGATTAAGATAAGTCCTAGAATAGAAGTGACAACACTAAATCACCAAGACAGATGGGCAGAGGAACCATAAAGGGCAACAGAGGTGCGCTGATATTCAGCATGCCTTGCCCCACAGTTATGCTTGATCATGGTGCCCCTGGAAAAAAATAGATGCATAGCCAACTACAGTAATGTTGGACATATATGGCAGAAAACTATATGTACATAGAAGCAAACAACAACTTAATTTTTATTAGCCAAAAACCGTGGTTTGAGGCACCACAGTAGAGATTTGCAGATTCTTTGCCAGGTTTCACACCTGAGTCAATTCATAAAATTAAAGACTCTTGATTGGAACTCAGATTGGGTTTTGCACTTTTGCCGTAAGTTCACACTCTAAATCTTACTTCAAGTTTTCTCCAAAAGGATCTATGACTGTTGCTAGAATGACAGTCCATTGGAGAAAAACAAATACTCGGGCCCGGGTGTGGTGACTCATGCCTGTAATCCTACCACCTTGGGAGGCTGAGGTGGGTGAATCACAAGGTTAAGAGTTCGAAACCAGCTTGGATAATATGGTGAAACCCCATTTCTACTAAAAATATAAAAATTAGCTGGGCATGATGGCAGGCACCTGTAGTCCCAGCTACTTGGGAGGCTGAGGCAGGAGAATCGCTTGAACCTGGGAGACAGAGGTTGCAGTGAGCTGAGATCGTGCCACTGCACTGCAGCCTGGGCAACAGAGCAAGACTCTGTCTCAAAAAGAAATAAAAGAAAAAAAGAAAAAAGAAAATACTTTAAACATTCTTGGGTAACTACACACTAGCTCTGAATTAACATTGAAAACTGTGAATCAAACATGTCATTGAGACTCACTAGTTAAAACAGTATCATAGGAAGAGTAGGTTATGGTACAAACGTGAGATAACTTCTTAAAATATAGAATTGGTCTTACAGAGGCTTGTATAGTACTATCTCCCCCATAGAAAAATACATAATTCTGGAAATCAAGGAGAAATATTAGAAGTGAGGGGCTTTTCTCAAGATTACACCTAATAACCAGTTTGCAGATTTCTTTTTTCTTTCTGTTCTGGCCACTTTGAACTTTTCTTTCGCTGGTTTAAATGTCTTTATTGCCAAATAGAGAATTCTTCTTACAGGACGCAATAAGACTTGTATTTAACTTAAAGAAGAGATATAGCCATTTCTGGCTCCTTATGCCACTAAATCAACAGACAGAACACTCTACTTGCTGGAATAATTGATTTTGATTATTAAGGGGAAGAACATGCAAACAGCACAATGATAGGACCCCAGCATATTCTTCCGGTGACTTAATTTTTCCATGCCACGTAATAAAGGTAAAAGGAAAATTGCAGCAAACAAGCAAGATATGAAGACTTTTGCCATCAAACAAGCAAGATATGAAGACTCAAACTAATCTAGAATTCAGGTTTCTGTTACTCTTTTGGATAAAGAATCTCAATCAGTTGATGTTTTTGAAGAATGTAAGGGAAATACCTAACGGATAGTTAAAAAAGAAGGCATAGCTGGGTGTGGTGGCTCATGCCTATAATCCCAGCATTTTGGGAGGCCAAGGTGGGTAGATCACCTGAGGTTGGGAGTACGAGACCAGCCTGAACAACATGGAGAAACCCTGTCTCCATTAAAAATACACAATTAGCCAGGCGTGGTGGTGCGTGCCTCTAATCCCAGCTACTCTGGAGGCTGAGGCAGAAGAATTACTTGAACCTGGGAAGCAGAGGTTGCAGTGAGCTGCAATTGTGCCATTGCACTCCAGCCTGGACAACAAGAGTGAAACTCCATCTCAAAAAAAAAAAGCCATAGATACTATATTTTTCAATTAAAGAAATAGAGACTGTACTAGCTGTTCATATTCTTTGATTTCCATATTCATGTGTTTATTTGCATACAGTAATCATTTTTCTTCTCTCTCTTCTTCCCATTTAAAAAATAATAGAAAAGTCATTAAAGGGTAACTATCAATTTAGAATTTAGGTGAAGTAGGTTAGCACTGTAACAGAATTTGGGGCACTACAGCAATGTAGCCACAGCAATAACTACAATGCCAACTAAGACAGTGTATCTTTTTATTGTGAAAAAACAGTGAGGATGGCTGATATGATTTGGCTGTGTCCTCATCCAAATCTCATCATCAATTGTAGTTCCCACGTGTCAAGGGAGGGGGCTGTAATCCCCACGTGTAGAGAGAGGGAGGTGATTAGAGCATGGGAGTGGTTTCCTTCATGCTATTCTCATGATAGTGAGTCAGTTCTCAGAAGATATGATGGTTTTATAAGTGTTTAGATGTTCCTCCTTCTTGTCTTTCCTGCTACCTTGTGAAGAGGGTGATTGCATTCCATTCACCTTCCGCCATGATTGTAAGTTTCCTGAGGCTTCCCCAGCCATGTGGAACTGTAAGTCAATTAAACATTTTTCCTTTATAAATTACCCAGTCTAAGGTAGTACTTTTATAGTACTGTGAGAATGGACTAATAGAGTGGTTATAGCTTTTTAGGCAGAAGCATAGACTTGTTTGCTTATGTAGAGAAGTTTAAATATGTGTAGACTGGTATATATGGAAGATGAGTAATTGAATAGCCAAAGGAGCTGTATTAGTTATTAACTGATGGACTCTCTGGTAACAATGTACCTGCACCTTGTAAACATATATATATACACACACACACACACACACACACACACACACATATATATATATATAGCGAGCCAGCACAATGTTAAGCCTTAGCAGTCTCGAATACTAAAGGATTTTATTTTCATGGTGATACGGTTTGGCTTTGTGTTCCTACCCAATTCTCACCTTGAATTGTAATTCCCATAATCCCCTTGTGTCGAAGCGGCGGATCAGGTGGAGGTAATTCGATCATGGGGGCAGTTTCCCCCGGCTGTTCTCCTGATAATGAGCGAGTATCACAAGATCTAATAGTTTTGTAAGTATCTGGTATTTCCCCTGCTTGGACTCACTCCATTCTGCCACCCTATGAAGAAGGTGCTTGCTTTTCCTTTGCCTTCTGCCATGATTGTAGTTTCCTGAACCCTCTCCAGCAATACGAAACTGTGAGTCAATTACACCTCTTTTTTTTTTTTTTTTAATATAAATTACTCAGTCTCAGGTATTTCTCCATAGAACCAAGAGAATGGACTAATACACCTGGTTCCTATAGATGTGCTCTTTTAGTTGTGTTTGTAGTCTATTCTTTGTGTATGATTTAGCACTATCCTGGTAGACAACAACAAACAGCAATTCCCCATATTCTCTCAGCTTACCCCTCCCAACCTGGATTATAGCCAGAGGTAACCTGAACCTTCCAAGTCTGTGAACAACAAGCCCTCACCCCAAGTGCTCAGGATTCCCAGAAGCTTTCTGGTGAATTTAGCCAGTGCTTTCAGTGAACTTTCCAGCAAGTCTACAGCAACCCACACAAGTAGCTTGGCTGCAAAATTTTATTAGAGTACCAGCAGGTAATTTTACACCTACCAGCTGCAGCTCTGACCAAAAACTGTGGAAAACTTCACCATTCTGTGTATTTCAATGACCCTCTCCAAAGAGGTCTGATCTGATCCCCATCCTACCTGAGGATTCTCCTCTTCAAAATGTGTTCCTTCCTTTGATGCCTCTGTTCAAACCTAGAGTAGCCTTTAGAGTCCTCTCTTTTCCTCCACATAAGCAATTCCCAATTATTCTAATCCCCTTTTAATAACTCTTTTATTTTAAACTTTCTCTGTTCAAATAAACTTTCTCTGTATTTTTCGGATTCAATCATAAATGCATGAGATGATTTCAGAATATATTTAGAAATTAAAAGGGTAGCACATCTTTGATATCATTCTTAGTTTGAAAGCAAAAAGAAAAAAGTACATATTTTCTTGCTCATAGCATGAAATACTTTACAAGATAAATATTAATGTGTTTGTATAAAAAAATCCTGCTTGATATCTCATAGGGAATAAGATTTTAAAATGAAGGTTGCACGAAATTCCTGTTTCTAAACATCTCTGGCTCTTTACCTGAATGAACAATTCAGAGGAAAATAATTTTGATTGCTTAAGTCTGTTGGTCACAAGATTAATTTTTCACACTTGTTATAACTGAAGAGCCTGAGACTCATGATCCGTCTTGTTCTTCAGTGTGTCAATCACAGCTTTAAGTTCTTTCTATAATGATCAGTAAAATGACTATCCACTGTCAGAACATGCTTTGAATTTTATCTCGAGTAATGTACAATGGAAAATAGTTAAGTAGTACATGAATTTGAGGAAAATAAAGATGTGAAAGCATTTAAAATAGTTTCTGTGTATGAGTAACAGGCTTTGATATGATTCATCAATTAGCCATCAGATATTGGCTTTACTGGAAAGGGGACATGCCCCTGGTCAAGGTGACTATTCTCAGCTGAAGAATTTCTGATGGATTACCAGGGAAGGCTGCTCCCAGAAGCTGGAATAGAAAGCCCTTCATTGCTGAAAGCATAGCTGGGTGATGCATTGCAGCATCCACGCAGTGAGTGAAGGCTGACGTGTGCTCTTGGGGTTGGTACTTAGGCTGCTTTTCATTATGGCATGGATAATCTCCCTTTCTTATGGATGGATCCAGCCACAAACAGCACAACCCTCTCCCACAAATTCTGGAGTGACATCTGACATTAAGCCCACAGTTCTGTGGCCTTCTCCTGGCCCAATGTGTGCGTGTATGTCTGATCCTGTGTGTCTGAACATGTTTTTGGGGTGGCATTTGATCTATGGAGAGGGCCTGCTGTTATGATCTGTCACTTGTCACTTATGCAATGTCTCTAGGTGTAGATGAATGCAGCCTTCTGTTTTAGTAGAAATATTATTTTAAGAATGTTTCAGAATCTGCTTTTAGCATTGAGTATAACAGTACCTGCTTTCTACCGTTTAGTGAATGAACTTATCTGTCCTTCATACTTTCCAGAGCTGTTATCTAATTGTTTGATTTTTATTTATAGCCTAAATTCTTTACCATTTATGTTAATCTCAATTCATAACTGACTGCGGGTGGCTAAAGCATGTGCTTTTTTTGCTAAACTGGAGGGTGTGGTTGATAGTTTTACATTACTGTGTTCATGCATTACTTAGGAACTTAAAAATCTGTATATATTTATGAATATTCTTAAGAGTAATTTTTAAAAGATTCAGCTCTTATTTCCTAAAGTTATTTGTACATCCTGTGTTAATTAACAAGCTTCACAATTCAGTGACTTTAAGTTGTAGGAATACACTTTTTAAACTTGGCAATCACTAGTCATAAAACATTCCATTTCTCTAGAAATAATATTTTTTTCATCACTATACCCTTTTCAGTTTCCTAACTTTCATAATTTTTCTATTTACAGCTCTTCACAAACAGCATTTATTTCTTCAAGTTATTTTTTGAACACCAAATGCCTACAATTTACCTTTCTTTCTTTTATATAATATTTTGATACATTAATAATTGATTTCAAATGGAATTTGTGTTATCCCTTAAGCAATTCACTTTTGTGCCTTTTTATCAACTTATGACTGTATTAATTATCCTTATTTTGAAGCCAAAGGATTGAAATTTCAGGAATACTTAGTATTCTTGTGCTTTACTTTATTGCATTTTACAGACACTGTGTTTTTTAAAAGTTCAGGGGTTGTGGCAACCCCGCTCTGAGCAAGTCCATTGACTCCACTTTCCAAAAGCCTGTGGCCACTTTCTGTCTCTGTGCCAGCATTTTTCAGCAAGAAACTCTTTTTAAATTAAGGTCTATACATTGGTTTTTAGACATAACATTATTTCACACTTAATAGACTGTAGTGTAAACATAACCTTTATATGCACTGGAAAACCAAAATTGTGCTTTATTGCGGTGGTCTGGAACCAAACCCATAATATCTCTAAGATATACTTGCATTTAGTTTGAAATTCATGTCATTTTCTATAGCATCGTTTTCAAATAAATTGTTCATAAATAATATAGCTTGTTATTTTTAATATTGTTTTCTATTCTGTGAACTTTGAAATAGAAGAAATCACAGCAAATTTCTACATATTTTAAATGGCAGTTTGTCTATAAAACTGACAATTTTTAACTTTTATTTAATCAATAAAATCCTTATTAAATGTCAGTTTGAATATTAAATGTCAGATACTTGGAATAAAGATAGAATATAAAGGTAGAAAGTATTTTAACAATAAGATGAGTAAAAAATAATGTAAATAAGCTTGATTCCATGGCTCGTACTTGTAATCCCAGTACTTTGGGAGGCCAAAGTGGGATCACCTGAGGTTGGGAGTTTGAGATTGGCCGTGGCAACATAATGAGACCCCTGTCTCAACAAAATATAAAAATAAATTAGCCAGACATGGTGGTGCACACCTGTAGTCCTACCAACTTGAGAGGCTGAGGTGGGAAGATCACTTAAGCCCAAGAGTTTGAGGTTATAGTGAACCACGTCACTGCACCCCACCCTGGGCAACACAGGGAGACCCTGTTTCAGAAAAAAAAAAAAAAGTAAATGATATTTGAATTTTTATTGATGTAAATGATACTTGAATTGATTGATAACTGGAAGCAAAAGTATTATCTTGTCATTTTTGCAACATAATAATACAACAGTTTTAATAATTATCTTCATTAGCACCTTATTCTATTTTTTTTTACAATAAGGACATTTATTTTCAGAATATATATTTATTCATTTCTTGTATTTATATGTACTATTCTCTTTAGTATACAAAGCATGAGACTAAATGCTATATATAAAAGTGTACAAAAGTGGTGACCTAACACATAGGAGCCTTAAGGGTCAAGCA
The DNA here is from genome assembly GCF_003255815.1 of Theropithecus gelada. Classification (NCBI taxonomy): domain Eukaryota; kingdom Metazoa; phylum Chordata; class Mammalia; order Primates; family Cercopithecidae; genus Theropithecus; species Theropithecus gelada. The sequence continues at coordinate 25,477,656 of NC_037673.1, read as the reverse complement.
GAGGTATAATGGAACCTGGGAAGAGGTATTAAAATAAACACAATAAACAGTAGACAAAACTGGGAGACCGATAATTCATTTTATTTTCTAGACTAAAAATTACTCTGAAGATATTTACAGTTTTGATTGCACAGAACAGAGAGTGTCAAGATGGCAGTAACAAGAACAGCTTTCCCAAAGGAATGTGGGACTATGCGGCCTGAAGAGTGAATGAGGAGGAGAGTGGCAAGTACACTGTTCTCTTCGCTGCTAACATTGGTCGGATAAAAAGCGACTTCAGTTATGCCACTCTCATAATCAAAACCAAAATGTGCTATCCCATTAGTAAACATGAACCTTTTTTATAGTTTTTTTCTTTCTCCTTCTCCTTCGACAGGGTCTTTTTATGTCAGCCAGGCTGGTGTCAAACTCCTGGGCTCAAGCGTCCTCCTGCATCAGCCACTCATATTGCTGAGATTGCAGGTGTAAGTCACTGCACCTGGCCTACAAACAAGAATTCTTATGAGTAGGAGTTTGCCCACTTTCAAAACCTTTTGGGATGATAAGAATGTCTTAGAAGCAGATAGACACTCCACAATCTTGTGAATGAACCAAATGACACTTAATTGTATGTGTTAAAATAATTAATAATTAATTTTACATATTGTAAATTAGACCTCAATTTAAAACAAATGAAGATGAATGGAATATAAATATTTTGTCTTCTTGCTTTGGGCCAAGGCATCAAACAGCCATAGCCAATATGCTCCCTTACATGCTTATTTTCTTTCAGTGTGTGCCACTGAATTTTTTTCAGTAAGGATTCTCCTTCCACCAGTGCTCTTTTTCCTTTGAAGAATTAAATTCCCGATGGAAACTTTGTAGGGAATTCCTGGCACTCTGTTTGCCCTTAAAATCCTCTTGCCCATATTCAAAACAAGAAAAATGCATCAATAAAAAAAAATGTTCATGTGCTTTTCTTCTTTTCCAGGTATTCATTCTGTCAGAGGAAGCCATGAGAGAAATTAGATTTGTTACAGAGGAAATGAAAGAGAAATGAGGAGTTAATGTTCAGATTTAGCACACAGATGGCTCACTTCAGTCCCTAGAATAGCACTGTCCAAGAGACATATAATGTGAGTCACACAGATAATGTTAAATTGTCTGGAAGGCATAATTTTCAAAACTAAAAAGAAACATTAAATTAATTGGATTCAACCAAATTTGTACAAAAAAAAATTCATTTCAACAAAAATATTATCCAGCTATTTTATATTATGTGTTTTTACAAGTCTGTAACATGTGGTGTATATTTTACACTCATGACACATATCAGTTTCAACAATCTGCCTTTCAATTACTAAATAGTCACTTGTGAGTAGTAACTATTGTATTAGACACCAGAGCCCTAGAAAATACTTGAAATGAAATGGTCATACATTTTTGTAAAAAGCGATGTAAAACTTCTTTAAAATATTTAAGCTTTTTATACAAGAGGCAGCCCTGACTGCTTGAATGTTCAGTTTTATCATATAACACAGCTAAACACTACAATGTATAATGGAACGAGCAGCCCTCATTCTTCCTGGAAGCAGGGAAATCCTGTGCTTTTTCTTCTGAAAGTCAGAAGGGTGAGAAAATTATAGGAAACAAAGTGAGAGAACTATGCAGTCAGATTGGTTGTATCTTGGCTACAGACTGCAAATTAAAATTCTGAAGAGGATGGGTGTTCATTAGGTTAACTGAAAACCTAACCATAATTGTAAGGGTCAACCAGTGTGGTCTTACGCCAAAAACATAGTTATAAAAAAGAAAACATTACGTGTATTGCATGCGTAGACAAAAAGAATGAGAATTCCCTGTCTTAATAGATTTTTGGTATTTAGTGGATACAAAAATCCCATATTTCCGTGGGTGATTAGGAGAGTCACTGAGTTGAAAGCCCTCTGGATAGGGGCAGTGGACATTAACCAAATAAAGCTAGTAAGCAACAACTCTTTATGCAAAGATAGCATGAAGAGTGTGCATTCAAAGATCTGCAGGTCAAAGCATGTTAACAACAGAGTATAACAGTTCTTGCCTGAATCATAAGACTGCAACACCTTAAGTTTTCCCTTTTTCAAGGGCAAGAATGCACATTACCCACAGACCTGGCCAGACTATTAGTCTCCCTGTAGGAAGTCATCACTGCACAGAAGACAAAGCAAAGACCAGTGTTGAAATATCAACATGACTCTCTAGGTACAAACAAAACCAGGCAAGCCTCCTATTATTTACGCGCACCTTAAAACCCAGACAAAACAAACCAGAAACAGAACAAAAATAAGAAGTTCTCCAAAGGAGACAGGCTCATAGACCAGAGAAATAGAGATTGTTTTAAAACCCAGAGACTAGAGTAAGTTCATTGGTAAGTTAAATGCTCTCCCACAACCCCTGGTGCCTTGAAGCTCAAGAGGCTTAACACAGAAACTTAAGAAGCTGCAGATTTTCTGCAATTTTGTGTGTAAACTTGTCATCTTGTTATGTATCACTATACAATCACTGTGCCAGATCAGCGTTATTCTTTCTCAAATAGAGAAGTTTAGGTCAATCCTTCCATTCGATCTTTATAAAAAAGTGGAAGAAACAGAAAAAAAAATATTCATAAGGGATCCAGTCTTAAGGCATCTTCTTGTTTTCTTTGTCCCATGTCACAAATGTTCACTCAGCATTGACCTTCCTCAGTCTCACAGTCCTTAAGCTACTCTACAAACCTACGTGGTAGAGGTACTCAGACACACACAGGACATTACCCTCAATACATTGCTTACAAAACTAAGATAGTCTTTTGTGTCTAGAGCCAGTCATTGCCCAAGGTTTTAAAGCCGCACTTGTGAGCAATCTATATTCCATAGAAATCACACCTAGAACTCCTTAAATGGATGAAAACTCCCACATTGCACTTCATAAAGAGATCTTTGTGCAGCTGTTTACACATACACTTACACTGCATTTAAAACTACCTCTTATTATACCCTGTCTTATTTACTCATGAGTTATCAATAATAAATAATATCTGATACTAAGCACATACCAAAGTCAGGCACTCTTCTGGGGAATTTATAATCATCTCATAATTCTTCAAAAACAATTCTTTAAGGAATATAATACCATTTCTTATATTTTATAGATCGAAACTGAATATCTGGAGGTTGAGTAAGGACTAGCATTACATTCTAGGCAGGGGAACTCCTACACCACGGTTTTTGGATTTCACAGTGCCCTGCAAGTAATGTCTTTTGCAAGTGTAGAATTTCTTCCTTCTTTTCCAGACTAGAAGTATTCATTCTTGAAAATCACTCCAGTCATTTCAGATACTCTCAAAATAATTATAAAATGATTTCCTTGTTGCTTTTATGTATGTTGTTGCTTTAGAAACAAATATAAAATACAACTGTGATCAATTAAAAAAAATACAAGAATAATAATGGGAATAACAAAGATAATTTAGTTACAGTTGTAGTCAAAATAATAAAGCAAACAATTACATGAGATATAATTTTAAGTCAATTTTTCAAAAATAGGAGAAATATGTTGATGTTAATTACTCGGCCAAGTTTCAGTCACTGTTATAGAAGCAGGGATTCACTAGTCTCAAAATGTAAGTTTCCAATTATTTTCTACTCCCTGAGATGACTTGTGTAAGATTAACATCATTTGTTCCTTAATTTTTTAAAGGAAAACCTGTTTAAGAAAAATTCACCACTGGGTCCATCATATCTTTGGTCTTTCTGTATTAAAAGTTTTTTTTTTTTTTAATGCCTTTATAATGTTTTAATGATATCAGAATCTTCATGTCTTATATTTCTTCTGCAGTAGTCTTCGGTAGGGTAATTATTTGGAGAATTAATCTACATTATTCAAACTATCAAACGTAATGTTTAGTTGCTCACAATGTTCACTTGTTACTTTAAGTTTGTCAGGAAGATTTGAGATGATATGCTTCTTTGATATTTTTCTTTTTTGGAAGAATTGGAAACATCTGATTTTGGAAGCATCTTCTCTATTTAATCCTATCATCTTGCTATAAATTTATTAATTTAATGAATCATTTTAGACGGCCTATGGTTAGCTTTCTTGAGTTGCTCTATTTTATGTTTGTTTTCTATTTTATTGACTCTTGTTCTAGGTTGGATTATTTCTTCTTTGTTCTTCAGATTTGATTTTCCTGTTATTTTTCTAACTTTTTGAAATGAACATTTAAGTCATTAATTTTCTTCTGATTTTTCTTCTCTTGTGTATATGTTTAAGGCTATCAAAGTATCGCTAAGCATTACTATAGCCACATCACACAAGAGAGAATATGTTTAAGGCTATCAAAGTATCGCTAAGCATTACTATAGCTACATCACACAAGAGAGAATATGCCATGGCTCCCATATTATCATTATGTTCAAATATTTTTAAAATTTTTATATAGTTATTTAACTTTACAATTATTTAGCAATGCATACATTTTACTCTGCAAATAGTTTTTTTTTTTTTTTCTGGTTATCTACTTGTTTATTTTTAGCTTAAATCCGATTTTGGTTTAAGTTCTGAAAAAAAACACAAATGATTTTAATATCTTGAAATTGTTGGTCATTTTCTCTATAAGTCAAATTGGTAAATGTTGCATAAACAATGGAAAAGAATGCAATTATGTAAAGTGTCCCATAAATGCCTATTAGATCAAATTTAATAATTGTTTTGTTCACATATTTTATAGCCACACTGACTGGTTGTATTAGCTGTTGAGGAAAATGTGTTAAAATCCCCCCACCAGAATTATGGAATATCTGTATTTAATTTATTTCTATCAATGTTTATTTCATATATTCTAAGTTATATTATTGATTATATTCAAAATGATTGCACGCATACTTATAAAATTAAAACAATAAATATTTTAGAGGGGGCTATAGAAAAACAGATTTATGATAATAATGTGAGATTGATAGTTTTAAAATATGTTTCACTTAGCACAATTTGCTATAGGAAAACATAGGCTATAATAAAATTGAGAACATTTGTTCTTCAAAAATTACAGTTAAGGAAGTAAAAAGACAGGCTACTAATTAATGAAAGATGATCACTCTATTTATATTGATTTATTTCATACAACAAATGAACAAGAAAATGATTAATGATCCAAAAAGCAGCCAGAAGAAATGAGTATTTCACATTAACACATATTTAAATGGACAATAAGCATCATTTTAAAAGATGTTTAACTCCCTCAGCCACCAGTGAAATGATATAAATTTGCACAAACAAGAATGGCTAAAATGAAAATGAATGACAATTCCAAGTTTTGGCAGGGATATGTACATCCAATATTTCATACACTGCTGGTAAGAGTATACATTTGAACAATGATTCTGGAAAAATATTTTTCATTATCTTCTAAAATTGAACATATGTGTATCCTGTGGCCCCCTAAGTGCGTTTGAAGATATATAGACAAAATGAATTAATACACCTGTTAATTAAATTATATTTACTAAAATGCTTATAGCTATACTATTTATAATAGCACTCACTTCCCCAAAATATACTTTATACCCATCAAATTTGAATGTATAAATAAAATCTGCTATATAGATACAATGAAATGCTGTAAAACGTGACTACCAAAACTTAGAATACATTATCTGTGTACAACCCTGAAGACTAATCTCACTAACAAAATGCTAAGCAAAAGAAGTCAGACACAATAGAATATTGACTGTAAGCCACAATTTATATAAAGAATGATTTAGATAAAGTAAATGTACTTGAAACTAGTACTACGGTAACACTTGAGATAGGTAGTATCTGGAAGGAAGCATGAGGTAGAAATTAAAATAGTAGTATTTTATTTCCTAATCTGAGTTATGATTGTTGGTTGCACACGTGTGTTCAATTTATACAAATTAAGCAAACTATGATTGTGACATATACATTTTATGTGTATATTAGATATTATATATGAAAAAAAGTTAAAATACACAAGACAATATCATCAGTGTATCAAATAATTAAAAATTACTTGCTAATATTAATTTTGGCAAGCATGTGGATTAATGAAGGCAATACAAATTTTTGACAATCACCTTAGAGATATTTTCGGTAGGATCCAGTTTTAATGTAAAGCTTTTGGTTTTGTTTTTTTACAGGACGGCAGATTGGAGGCAGTGTTAGCATGCCTCTCTCACTTGGACAGACAAAATAGTGTGTAGACATTCACAGTATGAACTTTTTTCCAAGATGCAATGCAGGAACTTAACAAAAAAAAAAGAAAAAGAAAGAAAGAATCCACAGACCTTTTGAAGGCAGCAGCAGGCTACTGCCTACTCTATGAGACAGGCGGAAATCTGTAAGTCCCCAGAGCGTGAGAAGGGGAGAGACCGCCTTCGGGATATACATTCCCACCAGGGAACCTAAGAATTCAGGCCAAGGGAGAAGACCTTAACCTTACCAAGAGCTAGAACTGATTTAGGGAGCAGTGAGAAATATAAAAGTAGAAGCAGCAGCAAGAAAGTTCTTGCAGGTATTCCATGTATCCAGCATGGAATGAAGGAAGCCATTCTTGATTATATTTCATAGGAGTCCTTGGGGAAGCCAGCCGACTAGCTCAGGGATAGTTGCAGGGTAAAACATGCTCCCAAATGAATTTTGTGATGTAATCTCATGTGGGGGCCAACTCCCTTGACTAGAACCTGAGGGATGAGCAGGAAGTGTGCTGTAGACACTAGTGTAGGTGCTGGGTGCCTGGCCTGATGGCAGATGGGGAGGACTGTGGACTGACAGCCACCTTTGTTATCTCTGGAGGGAAAGGTTACGGTCTGGGGCAGGTCTGAGTTCTGTCCACAGGCTGTCTGGATCTTAACCCAGTGTTGTTAGCTGAGCGCTGCTGGAGTGAGATCTGCCTTGCCAACTGCATGGGAGTTGGGTGAGGCTTGCTGCCACCTGCTAGTCCCTACTCCCTTTATGAACTCTACTGTGTAGCAGAGGCAGTTCTACTCCTTTCTGGAATCTTACCCAAGTGGCCTGAGAACCAATCGCTAACCTTTACAGGGGCTGCAGCTTGCCCCTCTCATGGAGAGTCAGAACACAGACCTACCTAACCCTGCCCCCACCTGGTTGTGCCCCTCCACCCACGCTGGTGGGTTAACACAAAAGACATAAACCTTTAGGAGCTTTACAGCACCACTCATAATCTAAGAAACCAGAATACTTCCCCTGGACAACTTAGGGCAAGCTCAAACCTCACTGCTACTACTGAAGCTGATGTTGTTTTGCAAGCATCACCTCCTGTCTGGAAACCAACCAACAGTCCACTATAGCATCTTTAGGTAGCCTAACACTGTGCCTAGGAAGGAGAAAATGGCTCCTGAACTCAGCTATCACCAGTACCTGTAACACCATGGCTAAGCAGAGGTCCCAAGACTGCCCACATGACAAGTTCACTACAATTATAACCAGCATTCAAGAAAAACAGCACACTAAGCCTATATGCAACCAAGGAATCTCACTGACTGTATGTCACTCCCCTTCCACTCACATCAGAACTGGTGCTAGTACCCACTCCTGGGAGACTTGAAGACAGATCACACCACTGGATTCCTTGCAGACACTTTCCAGCACCAGCCTGGAGTGTGGTAGTTACACTGGGTAGCTGGACCCAGAGAAGCAATAGCAATTACTGTAGTCTGGCTCTCAGGAACTCCTACTCCTAGAGGGAGAGGGAGAGCATTGCATCAGGAAGCAGCCTGTGGTTCAAAAGGATATGGATGGCAGGCCTTGAGTCTCAGATCTTTCTGCTGGTAGGAAGTTTCTTTCAGTGGAGACACATTTGCAGTGCTGGGCACACCAGGGAAAGTCTGCATGTCTCCCCAGACAGTCAGCCTATAGATAGCTTTCTGGGAGCAATTCAGGGTGATTGCATCCCCACAGGGGAAGCCCTTCCCAGGTTCAGGCTTGCACAAGAGGCAGAGTCACAATTCCTCTCTACTTGGAACATCAAAATTTCTATAGACAAAACTAAGGGCCTGTCTGATCTGAATAGCCTGAACACTGGGACAGGAGTGAGACTTGGAGGTGAATAGCTGTCCTGCTGGCCTGGCAAAGGAGCTGAGGTAGCTCTCACCTTTCATCCAGATAAAACTTTGGTGCATCTAACTGAGAACACCCCATCCACCTTCATTAAGGTTGAGTTCTCTGACCACCGTTGAGTATTACATATACCTACCTGCTTTACCTGCACTGGTTCCTGCCCAGGGATGCCTCCCCTGCTGGCCTGAAACCTGAACCATCAAATCAGTAAATAAAATATTGAGGAAAAATAAAATAAATAAAAAAGTACACACAATGGGGGAATGAAATAAGCTTCAAGACATTCTTGCCATTTCAACCCTATAGAAGACAGTGAACTTGCCCACACACTAAGTACATAACTACTACAGAGAGCATCTGAGAAAGCTAGTACACAAAGACTATAACCAAGGAACTCATACAGTCTTCACCCCTGAAAGCACAAAGAACCAAATTAAGCCATAGCAAACTATAAACACTAAAAACACATCCTTAAGAGGGGAGAAAAGAAATTAGAAAAAAAGAAGTCGTATCAAAAAATAAATTCAAAAACAATTTGAATAAATAATCTACCCAAATAAGAAGGACCCAGACAAGAATTCTGGTAATATGACAAGCAGGTTTATTATTAAGCTACTCATGGAGATAGCAGAGAAAGGTGAAAAACAACATAAAGGAATTTTAAAAATAGTATATGAATTAAATTTTCCCGGAGAGGTAGATATCAAAAAGAAAAACCAATGAGAACTTCTGGAAGGGAAAGACACACTTAGTAAAATACAAAATGCCATGGAAAATTTCAACAATAGATTAAAACAAGTAGAAGAAAGAATTTCAGGTCTTGAAGCCAAGCCCTTTGAATTAAGCCAATCAGACAAAGATAAAGGAAAAAACTAATCAAAGTAAATGAACAAAGTTTCCACGAAATGCAGTTACGTAAACTGGCCAAACCGAAAATAATTGGCATTCTTGAGGGAGAAGAAAGGGCTAAAATTTGGAAAAGTTATTTGAGGGACGGCTTGACAAAATCTTCCCTGACCTTGCAAGTTATTTAGATCTCCAAATAAAGGAGGATGAAAGAACTCCTGGGAAATTCATTGCAAAAAATCATCACCAAGGAACATAGTTATCAGATTATATAAATTTCAAATGAAGGAAATAATTCTAAGAACTGTGAGACAAAAGCATCAGTAATCTATAAGGAAAACCTCTTAGTTTAATAGCATATTTCTCAGCAGAAACCTTATAACCCAAAAGAGACTGAGATTCTATTTTTAGCCTCCTTAAACAGAATAATTGTCCACCAAGAATTTTGTATCCAGCAAAACTAAGCTTTATAAATTATGGAGAGATAAAGTCTTTTTCAGACAAAAAAATGCTGAGGGAATTTGCCCCTACCAAACCAACTCTACAAGAAATGTTAAAATGAATCTAAATCCTGAAACAAAAACTCAATATAAACCAAATAGAACCTTCTGAAAATATAAAATTCACAGGGTCTATAAAATAATAACACAATAAAAAATGTTAGTTGCTA
>NC_037673.1:25459073-25467975 GCF_003255815.1 Theropithecus gelada | reverse complement strand
GAGATCCGGCCACTGCACTCCAGCCTGGGTGACAGAGCGAGACTCCGTCTCAAAAAAAAAAAAAAAAAAAAAAAAAAAAAAAGGAACCCTCAAAACTATGCAAATACATGGAAATTGAATAATCTGCTCTTGAATGATTTTTGGATTAACAATGGAATCAAGAGAGAAATTTTAAAAATTCTTTAAAATGAATGATAATAGTGACACAAGTTATCAAATCCTCCAGGATACAGCGAAAGCAATGCTAAGAGGAAATTTTTTTTAGTGTTAAATGCCTATATCCCAAATCTGAAACAGCACAAATGGCAACCTGTTGTCACACTTCCAGAAATTAGAGAAACAGGAGCAAACTAAACTGAAAACCAGCAGAAGAAAAAAATAAATAAAAATAAAAAATAAAAAAAGATCAGAGCAGAATTAAATGAAATGGAAACTGGAAAAATACAAAAGATAAAAGACACACACAAAAAAACTGGCTTGTTGAAAACATAAACATAGACCTTAGGGAAATTAACCAAGAAAAGAAGAGAGAAGATTCAAATAAACTCAATTAGAAATGAAACTGGAGATATTACAACTGATGCCACAGAAATACAAAAGATTATTCAAGGCTACAATGAACACCTTTAAAAGCACAGACTAGAGTATCTGGAGGAAATGAATAAATCTAATCCTCCCACATTAAACCGGGAAAAATAGAAACCCTTAACAGACCAATAACAAGCAGTGAGAGTGAATCAGTAATAAAAAAAATTGCTAAGAAAAAAAAATGTCTACAACCAGATTGATTCAGAGCTGAAATCTACTGACATTCAAAGAATAATTGGTACCAAGCCTAACGAAACTATTCCAAAAGATAGAGAAATAGAGAATTTTCCCTAAATAGTTCTATGAAGCCAGTATCACCCTAACACCAAAACCAAGAAAGCACATAACATAAAGGAAACTAGAGACCAATATCCCGGATAAACTTAGATGCAAAACTCCTCAACGAAACACTCACATGCAACAACACATCAAAAATATAATATTTCATGATCAAGTGGGTTCCATTTCAGAGAAGAAGGGATGGTTTAAAATATTCAAGTCAATAAATGTGACACATCATATAAACAAAATTAAAAACAAAAAAACCCACAAAATTATTTCAATAGACACAGAAACAGCATTAGATGAAATCTAGTATCCCTTTGTAGTAAAAACTCTCAACGAAATAGGCATAGAAGGGACTTATCTCAAAGCACTAAAAACCATATGTAATAAATACACAACCAACATCATATTGACTGGGGAAAAATTTACAGCATTCCCCCTGAAAACTGAAAAAAGACTAGTATGCCTACTTTCATGACTTCTATTCAACATAGTACTGGAAGTCCTAGATAGAGAAATCACACAAGAGAAAAGAATAAAGGAAGGGCATCAAAATTAAAAATGAGGAAATCACACTGTCACTATTCTCTGATGATATGATTGCATACCTAGAAAACCCTAAAGACTCATCCAAATAGCTCCTAGATTTGATAAACAAATGCAGTAAAATATGAGGTTACAAAATCAATGTACACAAATCAGTAGCACTGCTATACACTGACAATAACCAAGCCAAGAATCAAATAAAGAACTCAATCCCTTTTACAAACGCTGCAAAAAAACACAAATACCTAGGAATATACCTAACCAAGGAAAATGAAATTCTCTATAAGGAAAACTACAAAACGCTACCAAAGAAATCATACATGACACACAAAAAATGCAAACACATCCCATGCTCATGGATGGGAAGAATCAATATTGCAAAAATGACCACAATGTCCAAAGAAATCTACAGATTCAATGCAATTTTCATCAAAATACCCTCACAATTTTTTCACAGAACTAGAAAAAAGCAATTCTAAAATTTATACAGAACTAAAAAAGTGCCCAAATAGCCAAAGTAATTCTAAGCAAAAATAACATATCTTGAGGCATCACGTTACTGGAATTCAAATTACGCTACAAAGTTATAGTTATCAAAACAGCATTACACTGGTGTAAAAACAGGCACTTAGGCCAATGGAACAGAAAAGAGAACCCAGAAGCAAAGCCTAATAATTGTAGCCAACTGATCTTCAACAAAGCATACAAAAACATAAATTGGGGAAAGGAAACCCTATTTAAGAAATGGTGCTGGGTAACTGGCAAGCCACTTGTGGAAGAATTAAACTGGATTCTCATCTTTTCCCTTATACAAAATCAACTTGAGGTGGATCAATGATTTAAATCTAAGACCTGAAACCATAAAAACTGTAGAAGATAACATTGAAAAACTCTTCTGGATATTGGCCTAGGCAAATCATTCATGACTAAGACCCCAAAAGCAAATTCAACACAAACAAAAATAAATAAATGGGACCTAATTAAACTATAAACCTGCTGCATAGAAAAAAATATATTTATTTTGCTATGCAGAGTAAGCAGACAACCCACAGAATGGGATAAAACGTTTGCAAACTATCCATATGACGAAGGACTAGTATCCAGAATCTATAAGGGACTCAAACAAATCAACAAGAAAAAAAAAAAAAAAAAAGCAAATAATCCCATCAAAAACTGGGTAAAGGATGTGAATAGACATTTCTCCAAAGAAGATATACAAACATTTCTCCAAAGAAGTTAAATATACACAAACACATTAGTGTGCTCAACATCACTAGTTATCATGGCAATGCAAATTAAAACCACAGTGAAATACCACCTTACTCTTGCAAGAATGACCACAGTTTAAAAGTCAAAAACAATAGATATTTGTTGGATTTGGTGAAAAAGAAGTACTGTTACACTTCTTGTGGGAATGTAAATTAGTACAACCACTATGGAAAACAGTATGGAAATTCCTTAACAAACTAAAAGTAGATCTTTTATTTGATCTAGCAATCTCACTACTGGGTATCTATTCAAAGGAAAAGAAGTCATTGTATGAAAAAGATACATGCACACACGTTTATAGCAGCACAATTAGCAATTGCAAAGATATGAAATCAACCTAAGTGCCCATTGACCAATGATTGGTCAATAAAGAAAATGTAGTATATATACACCATGGAATACTACTCAGCCATAAAAAAGAATGAAACATTTGCAGCAACTTGAATGGAGCTGGGGCCATTATTCGAAGTGAAGTAACTCAGGAATAGAAAACCAAATACCATATGTTCTCATTTATAAGTGGAAGCTAAGCTTTGATGATTCCAAGACATACAGAATTATATAATGGACTTTGGGGACTCAAGGTCAGAAGTTCAGAGGGGAGTGAGAAATAAAAGGTTACATATTTGGTACAGCGTACACTACTAGGGTGATAGATTCATTAAAATATCAGAATTCACCACTATAGAACTCATCCATGTAACCAAAAACCACCTGTACCCCCAAAACTATGAAAATAAAAAAATTAAAAAATTAAAAATAAAAGTTACTATAAGGACCAGAAACACTACTTCTGAGTAAATGACATAGAAGTTCTTGCAACTTAATAGAAATAAAAAGGAATATGAATGTTTGTAGCATGATTGTTCATATTAATAAATCACTGAAAATAGAAAAATTCTATTTGTAAAACAATATCACATATAAGATCAATCTTTATATATGTAGATATAGATAGATGTAGAACTCAGAAACACAATTTTGAGTGGTAAAAGCACACTGTGTAATAATGTTATATGATATTGCACATGCAAATATAAAAATTTCATAATGCCATACATTGTTAAGGGTTCTATATATACAGTGTATGCAAAGGTAAACAATGAATTTTAAATATTACCACCACATTTATCATCATAAACCATTTTGATAAAAAAAGAAAGGATAGTCACTGAGACAGAATTAAATCATACTAATTTATTCTGAAATGTGTCATTTTATATACAGAAAAAAATGATCAACTTAAGAAAAACCCTAATAGATTATGACTCATATTTGTGGGTACATGGTTGTTATGGCTTGGAAGTGATTTGTCCCTGACAAAATGCATGTTGAAATTTGATTCCCAATGTGGCAGTGTTGGGAGGTGAGACCTAGTAGGTGATATTTGGATCACAGGGCAGATCCTCATGAATAGATTAATGCTGTCTTAAGGGAGTGAGTTCACAAGCCGGTTGCTTCTTCTCTTGCTTGGATTCTTTGCAGATGCCCACTTCCTTCCTTATGCTTTCACTATGAGTTGAAACAGCATGAGAACATCAGCAGATGGGCTGCCCAGTCTTGGACTTCTCAACCTCCATAATTGTGATTCAAACACACTTATTTTTTTTATAAGTTACCCTGTCTTGCATATTATTTTACAGCAACACAAAATAGACTAAGAAAATGAATAATTGTAGTTAATTTCTCTGCAGCCCGGAGATTAATTTCAGGATGTTATTATATTAGTTCTTGTTCTGTCAATGAAAAGTTTATGAACAAGGAAAGTACCTCAATTCTGTGGTAAATTTCCTCATATGTAAAATGGAGAATTTGACTTATATAATTTATAATACCGTTTCGTAGAATATATATCTTTTTACTATTCTACTGCAAACATAAGCCCAAAATATGCTATGAGATTTACAAACTGAATCTGCATAAAACCACCAAATCTCACATTTATTACATAGCTATTTTCCTTGTTATTCACATAGCCAGCAACTATACATTTAAAATCTTGTTTTAAATCAAGTTGTAGCTTTTACTGGAGAAAATGAGTGGGTAGTAATTTGTCCAAAATATCATCTTTTAATATGCAGTAAATAATCAATTATGCCATTCTCTTCCATCTGGAAAAATCTGCTATCATAGTGCCTCCTAGTCTAAGACTTTATGTCATTTTAGAGCAAGCAAAATATAAAATGAAAGTTTATATTTATAAGCTACATAAATACAACATAGTCTCTGCTTTACATTTAGTATGCATGGGATTGCTACCAGATTTGAGACTAGCACTGTAGATTTTCTTTTTCTGAGATAGGGTTTATATAACCTGTTGTAAATTCTAGCTGGTCCAGCATTTTACGTAATAGTGTATAGAGATAAATCCTTTAGGTGGTTTAAGGATACTTAGCTAATTGTTATTTTTAACTATCACAAAGGTAGTCATTACAGCTAAGATTGTAAATTAATTTTGTTTTTTATGGTTAATTTTATGTGTCAACTTGGCTAGGCTAGGGTGCTGAGATATGTGGTAAAACATCCTGAATGTTCCTCTGAGGACATTTATGGATGAGATTGACACTTAAATTTGGTGGACTTTGAATAAAGCAGACTGCCCTCCATAATGTGGTCATGCTTTGTGCAATCAGTTGAAGCCCTGAATAGAACAAAAGAATGACCTCTTTCCAAGCAAGGAGAGATTCTATATCAGAAGATAACCTTGGGACTTAAACTATGATATCAATTATTTCGAGGATCTCTAGCTAATCAGATCACCCTGCAATTTTTTTTGTTTGTTTGTTTTTGTTTGTTTGGTTTTGAGACGGAGTCTCACACTGTCATCTGGGCTCCAGTGCAGTGGCAGATCTCGGCTTACGACAACCTCCACCTCCCGGCTCAAGCAACTCTCCTAACTCAGCCTCCAGAGTACCTGGAATTACAGGTGCCCGCCACCATGCCCAGCTAATTTTTTGTATTTTTAATAGAGATGGGGTTTCACTCTATTGGCCAGGCTGGTCTCGAACTCCTGACCTCATGATCTCTCTACCTTGGCCTACCAAAGTGCTGGGATTACAGGCATGAGCCACCGTGCTCGGCCACACCCTATGGATGTTTGCTACTTACCACCGATCAAAATCACAGGAGCCAGTTCCTTAAAATAAAACTCTATGTTCATGCACATCATATTGGTTCTGTTTCTCTGGAAAACTCTGACAAATACACCTTGCTAACACCTAAATCTAAAGCTGATGTTTTTACTATACTGCTAGATAATGATACAAGATGACATTCATTAATTTACATTGGAAAGTTCTTAAAAGGCATTAAAAGTCTTTATATTATTGCAAATGAAACAAATGAAAGTTTTGCGTTTTGCTACTTTGATCTTTTCCATCAGTTGTATTCGGTAGGGTTTTGTTTTGTTTTGTTTTGTTTTTTTGTCTCTACTGAATTCCTATGCCAGGTTCCTGAGGTTGAACAGGGGAACAACCTTCCCAGCATCAGACTGGATAACATAACAGCAGGGTCCATGACATGAGCATACCGGCTCTTCACACAGACTGGTAGCAGACGTTAGCCAAATAATCTGGATGTCTGTGGTACTATACTTCCCTCCTGGAAACCCTTGCTCTGGACTGAAAATGGCACTGAGCACAGCAAGAGTCTGCTATTATTGAACAAAGACACTTCCGTATACAAAGTCCACTCAGCTGCCAAAAGTTGAAGTACAGCTTGGCTTTTGTACAGCTGGCTTTAGTCCATCATACAAGTATAGTGTATGAAGAGATGGTCACCCTTATCTAAGCAAAGAGTAACTGGGCTGCCCCGGAATTTTTGGGTATGACTGCAAATATAACACAGCTAGAATATAATTATTCTTTTTCCCTCATTTCTTCTTTTTTTTCCTTTCCTTCTTTTTTCCCGTCAGCCCTTCTTTCTTACTTCTGATGCATTTCTTATTTAATTATTATCATTATTCTTTTAGAAATAGGGGTCTCACTCTGTTGCACGGGCTCAAATGCAGTGACTATTCACAGGCATGATCATCACACACTACAGCTTTGAGCTCCTGAGCTCAAGTGATCTTCCCACTTCAAATCTCCCAAATAAATGGAACTATAGGCACACAGCCAGCTTCAATGTATTTATTTCTAATTATTTTCTCAATTGTGTAATTCACACATGTATATACATCCTGTTTTAAAATATTTAAATATTTCAAATATATCTTTAGAAACATTTGTATTTCTTTATTATAGGGCTGGAAAAGTGGACTGTGTTGATTGAAAGAAATATTATGTAGATACTACCTATTGCTTTTCAAAGAGGTTTTACCAGTTAATATTCATAACTATGTAGGAAATTTCTATTTTCTTATACTCGAATTAGAATTGAACATTATTAAACTTATTTGATTTTTTGTTTTTTTGTTTTTTTGTTTATTTGCTTGTTTTTTGAGACAAAGTCTCACTCTGTCTCCCAGGCTAGAGTGCAGTGGCATGATCTTGGCTCACTGCAACCTCCGCCTCCTGAGTTCAAGCAACTCTCCTGCCTCAGCCTCCCAAATAGCTGCAACTACAGGTGTGCACCACCATGTATGGCTAATTTTTGTATTTTTAGTAGAGACGGGTTTAACCATATTGGCCAGGCTGGTCTCGAACCCCTGAACTCGTGATCTGCCTGCCTCGGCCTCCCAAAGTACTGGGATTATAGGCATGAGCCACTGTGTCTGGTTTTAAACTTACGGTTTTAAATTCCATTTCTCTCCAGCTTTCCACTGACTTGGAATAGGAATTTAATTAAATTGACTATATATGTATTAATAATGAGATTTTGTCTTTTTTTTTTTTTTGAGATGGAGTTTCATTCTGTCACCCAAGCTTGAGTGTAGTGGTGCAGTCTCAGCTCACTGCAACCTTTGCCTCCCGGGTTCAAGCCATTCTCCTGCCTCAGCCTCTCAAGTAGCTGGGATTATAGGTGTGCACCACCACGCCCAGCTGTTTTTGTATTTTAAGTAGAGACAGGATTTCACCATGTTGGCCATGATGGTCTTGATCTCTTGGCCTCGTGATCCATGCACCTCGGCCTCCCAAAGTGCTAGGATTACAGGCGTGAACCACCACACCCGTTTGAGTTATTTGGTAGTTTTTCCACTGTGCAATTAACATTTTGACAGCATATTTCTACTTTGTCACTTTCTGTATCCATATTTATATATTTATTTTATATTTCCTTGACTAGAACTTATCATTAAACTTAAAAAGAAAATTCTACTCTCAAGTAACTCACTTTACAGTAAAAAAAAAAAAAAAGAAAAGAAAAAAAGCCAGACAATAAATAGGCAATATGTCAGAGAGAGATAAGGGCTAGGAGAGAAGATACAGCAGGAGCAGAGTTAGAAAACAATAAGGTTTTATAAAAGACCTCATGATAAGATGACATTTCAGGAAAGACCTGAAGGAAAAGACAGTGATGTAGAGGCAGATTTATATAGCAGTCAAGAGGAAAGAATTCCAAGTAGAAGTTAGAAAATGTGCAAAGGTCCTGAGGTAGCAGCATTCCAAATGTAGTTGAGGAACAGAAAAATAAATATGGGCAAGGAAAGTTAGGGTGGCTAGGTAGAAGGTAGTGGAAAGTTATACATGATGACAAATAAGATCTTTTTGTTTTTTGTTTGCTTTATAAATGAATGAGAACATCCTATTTGCTATTAGAATAATCTAATGGAAGGGAATCAGTGTAGAAAAATAACTTATGGAAGAGAGAACCATTTTCTGGGGCATTGATGGAATAAGTGAGAATATTGGACTGATTGCAAAAATAGGTAAGCTTTCCTTAGTAGGAAAAACCAATAATTCCTCTGTATTAACAGAAAAGAAAGCTGAGTCTGTTCTGAAGGTGTGGAAACATGCAGTAGTACACATGACAGTTCTCTTTTAATTGTCTTTAGAGTCTCAGAGATAAGAAAACAAGTACTACCACTTAATATAAGGAGTGGGGAAAGAATATCGAGGATTTAGAGAAAGGTGCGTAGCCAGGAGCACTGACCCACATCTGTAACCTCAGCTACTCAGGAAGCTGAGGCAGGAGGATTGCATGAGCCCAGGATTAAAGTTCAGTCTGAGTGGCATAGCAAGACCCAGTCTGTAAAAATAAATAAATAAATAAATAAATAAATAAAGGAAGCGAGAGAAGAAAGAAAGAAAAAAGAAAGAAAGAGGAAGGAAGG